>NW_028261390.1:13196030-13496030 GCF_051295495.1 Thamnophis sirtalis
TTTCGTTACCATTCTTAATAATTAATGTCAATGGATATTAATGGCTATTACTCATTATGGCTATTTAGACCGTAATGTTCACACCTAGTTTATAGGCTACATCTAAGCATCTGCTTGGCTGCTCGTCTGATGGAACACAATTATTTTTGAGTTCTTTTAAAATATAAGAGTACCTCTGGGAAGACAAGAAGATCTCAGCTTTTCCTCTCTGCTTGTCCCTTTAATAATTAACAGTTCAGCAGAAGTTACTAGACTAGGCTAAAATAGGATTATTTAGAAGTTCAGCATCATTGGAGAACTCAACCATTGTGTCATCATGCATTGTATCCCAAATCTTCCTGTTAAGCCACAACCTGGTTTCTTCATTATATTACAGTAGTACAGAATTTGCATTTGGTTATTTGTTTTTAGGATGTAACATGTTTTTGAACTCAGAAGAAGTTGTGTTTGTGTGTGTTTTTTTAAAAATAAATATGAATGTTTGATTTAGAACTCGCTTGGTAACTTCTATAGGTGTCATACCTGCCGTTGCTTAGTTCCCCAGAACTCATGTATGATGAGCATACTTTTCATACATTGGCATAACATAACATACAGATATACTTGGAGCTCAATCTCCCTTGTTAAAATCAATGACCTCTCATTCCAGATATAAGTGTCACTTCCCAGCCATCATTATTCTTGTGTTCCTAAAGATTGGTTTATAGATGTATAATCGTTTTTTTTTTAATTGTGCACTGCCCAGAGTCACTATTTGTGAGATGAGCAGCCATATAAATATGAGTATAGATGAGATTGCCAATATGATTGCCAATGTGCGATGACCGATATGACACAAGGAGATAGATGAGATTGGATAGATGAGATAGATAGATAGATAGATAGATAGATAGATGAGATAGATAGATAGATAGATAGATAGATAGATAGATAGATAGATAGATAGATAGATATGTTCTGACCTAGGCTTCCCCAGCAGCACAAAGCCGAGTCCTCATCCCGATAAACCCCTTTTATTTAATTTACAGTGAATTCGTCTCCAGCAAAGTCCAGGCCCACAGTCTTTTAGGATAGTTCACAATTACCAATCTTTATCAGGCTTGGAGAGTGGCCAGGCAGATATCTTTTAGAGGCTGCAATATTTGGCAAGAATGCATAAATGAACTAATTGTCTCCTGCAAACTTCCCTCCCCTTTCGTTCCTCTTTTATTCCCTTTGGGAGGGGCCATTCACCATCCACCTATGGCCTACTCCCAAGTCAACCCTTGTTCCTTAGCTGCTCCCTTTGCCTGACAACTCTGTGCATGTGCACACTGGGAACAGGCTTCAGCTGTTCCTCTGCCTCACTGATGTCTGACTCCGAAGGCAGTTAATAACTGTCAGATGGCCCTGGCCCCATCTCTGCCACTGACGCAGAGTCCTCATCCGAGCCTTCCACAGCCTCCAGGACTGGCCCATGCTCCTCCCCAACCTCCTCACTGTCTGAATCTGCTGCCAGTTCTACTGGCCTCTGGTGGGCCACAACATGATAGATAGATAGATAGATAGATAGATAGATAGATAGATAGATAGATAGATAGATAGATAGATAGTTTTTACTGTTGCACCATTTAATTTTCTCTTCTTTTCAAAATTGTCACTTAACTGAATATCATAAATGCTACTAGAAAATAAATGTGCTTTTTTTTAGTACTGTTCTATTCAGAATTAACAAGCTCTCCAGGGAACAACTGGAGAAATTTAATTCACTGGTTATCTCATACCTCTCCCTCAGGGGAGAAGGATAATCCTTAGTGTATTGCAATATAGGAAGTGAAACTACACACACACACACACACACACACACACACACACACACACATATCCTGGCCTCTATCTTGATGTATAAATAGTAGTTTGAAATTCTCCTTGCCATTACCAGAATTTCTACGTGCATAATCCTCAGTGAAAAACAAAGGGATATATGTGCACACAGCAGTAATTACCAGAAACATTTTTTGCACAACAGCTTTTAATACGGTTCTCCAATGTATCATTTCAATAATTGTGGTTCCCCGAGCAAAGCATTTTTTGAAGCTCCTTGCTGGATGTTTTTCCTGAAATTCACAGAATGGACACCATGACACATCACTTGATGAGCAGTACAGCTTCTAAAAGGCCGTCCCATTTTCCCAAAATGGCACATAGAGTGGGTATAATCCAAAAATCATTGTTTCTGTTAAAGACTCAGGTGATCTCTGTGCTGGGTGTACTGTTGTCAGTTACCAAATATGGCCTTTTCCGGAATAACCTAGTCACAGTTGTTCATATGCTGCTCACCTCATGTCTAGTTTGTAAGGTGCTTGATCTGGAAGTTGCAGCCTATTAAGATTCAATGACCAATAACTGAATGGCCTATTGTATAGGTTACACCTTTGCTGGACTAATTACAGCAGCTGCTGCTTAGCTCTGAAACATGATTAGATTTTATTATGAAGTACAAAACTCTGAATCTTGGAAACAGGATACCCATCAAGATCATGTTCATTGTTGGCACCAAAAGCCACTGAGACCATCTTCCCTTCTAAAATAACTATCAAACCAATCCATCTTCTCATACAAAGAAGTTTTTACTTCACTACTCCTTGATATTTTATATTTCTGTTTGTAAGCCGCCCGGAGTCCTTTGGGATTGGGCGGCATATAAAAGTTTTAAATAAATAAATAAAATAAAATAAATTGATTACTATAGGGGGCACCACTCATCTCCATTTAGCAGTGTTCCAATATCTCAGGGGTTGCCACAAAGAAGAGGGAGTCAAACTATTCTCCAAAGCGCCTGAGGGCAGAACAAGAAGCAATGGGTGGGAACTAATCAAGGAGAGAAGCAACTTAGAACTGAGGAGAAATTTCCTGACAGTTAGAACAATTAATAAGTGGAACAGCTTGCCTCCAGAAGTTGTAAATGCCCCAACACTGGAAGTCTTTAAGAAGATGTTGGATAGCCATTTGTCTGAAACGGTATAGGGTAGCAATGGCGAACCTTTTTTCACTCGCGTGCCATAAGGGGGGAGCGCAGGGGCGGGGTCATGCATGGGCGTGCAGACTCACAATGCAATGCGTGACCCCCCAGTGTGCATGCGTGCAAGAGAGATACTCCCCCCATTTTTCCATGCTTTTTTCGCCCTTCCCAGGCTCCAGAGGCTTTATAGGAGCCGGGGGAGGGCGAAAAGAGCCTCCCCGCCCCCTTGGAGGCTTCAGGGACCTACAGGAGGCTTCCCTGAAGCCTCCAAAGGGCAAAAAATGACCCTACAAGCAAACCAGAAGGGCCTCGTGTGCCCTGACAAATGGCTCCTGTGCCACCTGTGGCACACATGCCATAGGTTCGCCATCCCGGGTATAGGGTTTCCTGCCTAGACCTCCAAGGTCCCTTCCAACTCTGGTATTGTATTGTATTGTATTGTATTGTATTGTATTGTATTGCATTGCATTGCATTGCATTGCATTGCATTGTATTGTATTGTATTGTATTGTATTGTATTTCAAGGTCATGAATCCAGAGCTGTCCAAAGACATTTCCGTGGCTATGTGACCAGCCATCTAACCCACCGAAGGGATACCTATTTATCTACTCGCATTTGCATGCTTTTGAACTGCTAAGGGGGCAGGAACAAGGCAAACAGGGGCGCTCGCCCTGTTGCATGGTCTCGGACTTATGATCTTCTCATTAGGAAATAATATTTTAGTTCAGCCTTAAATATTTTCTCCTTGATTTGAGACTTATCAACATCTTGAAAAGGATAACCAACCTTGATCCTTCACATTACCTGAACATTTTCACCTGCTCTATGCTAATCTATAATAGCGTGAAAACTACTTTTCTTCCACTTACAGACTTAATAACAATTTGCAGAAGTGCAGTCCCTTTTCTTCCCCCTTACATATTCAACTCTAAAATAGACACAGTATGCCTCTGCTATGGTTAAAGCATCTGCTTAAAGCTCTATGGGTCACATATGCCAGCCCTTACTCTTCAAGAAATATTTCACTGCTGCCTTGTTTCCTGTGGATCTTGAAGGCCTAAATAAATAAATGTACACTACTGTAATTGAACAGAAAGAAAATTATCCCCCAGCTACCTACAGTCATTCCTTGGAGACACAGCAGCACATCCAATCTAACAACAGGAGTAATTGTCACAATAGAATTTTCTCATATTCTCATGTTCCTGAAAACAAACTTTATAATTATTCAGAACGCACCATTTTAAGAGGCTGTGGATGGAAGGGACAAAAAGCCGAATCTTCTTACTTGAATCAGTGGTGGGTTCCTACCAGTTCGGACCGGTTTGGCTGTACTGGTAGTGGTTGGGCAGCTTGGGTCGCTGACCCAGGCCTGCCACGCCCCTGAATTGGTTCCCCAGCATGCACCATTGGCACCACCATCTTGTTTTTCACTTCTGTGCATGCGCAGAACAATTTTAATTAGAGCCAAGGTGGCGCAGTGGTTAAATGCAGCACTGCAGGCTACTTCAGCTGACTGCAGTTCTGCAGTTCGGCTGTTCAAATCTCACCGGCTCAGGGTTGACTCAGCCTTCCATCCTTCCGAGGTGGGTAAAATGAGGACCCGGATTGTTGTTGGGGGCAATATGCTGACTCTGTAAACCGCTTAGAGAGGGCTGAAAGCCCTATGAAGCGGTATATAAGTCTAACTGCTATTGCTATTGCTTTTGCTATTAATTGCAATGTGCATGCATGTACAATGCACATCAAGTGCATGCAGCGCACATCAAGTGCATAAACGAGCAAACCGGCAGTAGTGCCTACCGAAACCCACCCCTGCCTTGAATCACAAACTTGTCCCGAGAAATAGTTTGGAAAGACAAGGGGAGTGTTTTTCGCCTTGATTTTATTCATGCGCAAGGAATTGAGGAGAGCTCGGGAGCTCCAGTTGGGTATCCGCGCCAGCTTTCTAAAATCTAATTTAGATCTCCCATCCCAAATTTGAAAATTTAAATACTGCTCCTGTGAGAATGACTGACACTCAAATTAAAAATAAAAGAATAGCCCACAGGAAATGTGACTCGTGAATCAGCCAGGCGACGTATCTGCTTTGCAATTCCATGCGGCTAGAATAAAACGCATTTGGGTTTTTAGGAAAGAGAGTCTAACATTCTAAGAAACTTTTTTTTTTAATGGAAGTTTCCTCGTGATCAAAAGGCAGAATAGGCACAATGAGTAAAATCCACGGTTACATTAATGCAGACTTTTCTTAGAGGTGTGTATTGTGGATGTATCCCAGTACATTCCCCGCTTTTGCTGCCGTTTTGAGTTCACTGCCTCTTTCTAGGTGAGAACAGAGATGGTGGCTGTCTCATTAGTGGGCTGTGGCTGTATTTTCAAGGACACCGAAAGCATGACTAACATTTTTATTCTCAATTCTGACTTTTTAAGCCTTGTGCCATTCTTCACTGTCGAGCTGCTGTAAGATGAAGCCCTTGTTCTGTTGGTACAGCATCACCCTTGGCATCTCAGAGGATAGGATTGCTAATCATTATAATCCGAAGAGAAATCTATAGCTTGTCCCCTTAAGCCATGTCTGCGGTTTGACAAATGCTACCAGAAGAGCAGAAGCATTAATGGGCAGCTTACAGAAGCTCTCTATATTGCTTGAGATGGGTCTTGGCCTAGTTTCAACAGCTTCTTCTATGACTTTGGCAAGCTGGAATGGGCCCTCTCTTTTCAGCTGCAGGCCATTGCTAAATGAATGTAGCTGAGCTTCTTAGTTCCCCTTTGTTAACAGAATAACAGAGCTGGAAGGGACCTTGGAGGTCTTCTAGTCCAACCCCCTGTTCAAGCAGGAAGACCTATAATAGTTCAGACCAATGTTGGAACTGTCCAATCTCGTCTTAAAAATTTCCAGTGTTGGAGAATTCACAACTTCTGGAGGCAAGCTGTTCCACTGATTAATTAATCTAACTGTCAGTAAATTTCTTCTTAGTTCTAGGTTGGTTCTCCAACCTTCTATGAACCAGGGTTGGGGAGCTATGGCCCTTTTATGACTTGTGGACTTCAACTGGCCCAGGAATTCTGGGAGTTGAAGTCCACAAGTCATAAAGGGGCCTTAGTTCCCCAACTCTGAACTAGACTAGTCTTCGTAGACTAGAGCAAGGGTGTCAAATTCAAGGCCCATTGGCTGGATCCAGCCTGCAATGTAGTCAGATCTGGCCCACAGGGACATCCTGAAAAATGTAAGGAGCTGGCCTGCCTCGCTATGGCCCAGTCTACCCAATGCAAAAGGGGAAACATTGGGCCAGCGCGACTTCGGTCTGGTCTACTCAATGCAAAGAGGAAATATGCCAGCAGTTTGGGGAGTGGCATCAAGCTGGCCATGCTCACCCATCTGGCCACACCCACTCAGTTGGCCATGCCCGGCTGCCCCCGCCCCCGGTCAACACAGCCCTGATGTGGTCCTCAATGAAATTGAGTTTGACATCCCTGGACTAGAGAATGACTGGCAGGGCCAATATTACCACAATGGAGTTAAAGGTAAAACAGAAAGTAAAGACCACCAAACAAGTGTTTTGTTTTGTTTTTAAGAAAAAAGTACCAGCAACTCAGTGGTGGGTTTCAAAAATTGTTCGAACCTACTCTGTGGGTATGGCCTCCTTTGTGGGAGTGGCTTGCTGCCCATGTGACCAGATGGGAATGGCTTGCTGCCCATGTGACCGGTTATGATGGGAGTGGCTTGCTGCCCATGTGACCGGATATGAAGGTGCCAACGACACTTGTCAGAACTACCTTAAATTACCTCACACACAGCACTGGCAGGCATAAGAATATGATGTAAACTTGTTTTTTTAAAGGCATCTTTGGTTTGCGTTAAAACAACTTCGACACATGCAATGTTCTGATTGCACCACAAACGCAGTAGTCATCCTTACCTTTCACAGAGCCACTGAGTTTTATAAATATGAGCATGATAGTGTAGAATAATCATATCCAAGGACCAGTGGTGGGTTTCAAAAATTTTTGGAACCTCTTCTGTAGGTGTGGCCTGCTTTCCGGGTCCACTGGGGGAACCTCTTCTAACCGGTTCGGTAGATTTGACGAGCCGGTTCTACCAAATAGGTGCAAACTGGTAGGAACCCACCTCTGCAGCAACTGTTTCTCTTATGGCTAAAATTGGATTACTTATGACTTGATTACCTCGATCATTTCAAAACCATTTTCTGTTTTGCTAAATTCAAATGAGGATTGGTAAAGAGGAGGGCAAGAGAATATTTATGCCCACTGCTACAAAAAAAACCCCTTCCATATGGTAGGGTGGGAAAAAACCAGGTCTCTATGCAAATTTTTTTCACTCCAATGGTTATAACAGAGTGATACGCCACAAAGCTGGCTTGCAATATAAGGGAATTGCGAATTGTAATGTGCTCTAGGGACATTATAAAAGCAACGGATTTGAAGCTGCTAATGTTTTTATAGTAAACAACGTGATATTAAGAAGTTAAAAAAATGTCTGAAGCAATCCGAAATGCTTTGGTTTTTTTTTTTTCTTGTATTGCTTTCCCGACTGAGCCTTACAAGGCCAATGGACTACAGTATGTGATTGATTGCTGAAAGAAATTTGACCTCGAAGATTTTTGACTAAAAATTTCCACATTGCATTTGCTAGTACTCATTGCAAAGGTTTTTGTCAAATGGATTTCATTTTTGTTTACTGCAATTTTGCTAATGAATTTTCCAACTAAAATTGCTACTAACAGCTGTGGGGAATGCTGTTTTGTTTTTTAAAAAATAAGCCTATATTTCCTTCAGTTTCCCAACTATATGTATGAAAATATAGGAGAATCACACAAAGGACTTGGTTTTACCTTATTTCTTTTTTAAAAAAATGGATTATGATTAACATTTTCTTTTAAAATGATATGTTAAATGTTTAATATAAGCAGTTATGTATTGCTACCCAAACATTTTACACTCTCATATCAAAATTAGAATTAGAATAGAGTTGGAATTAGAATAGAGTTGGAAGGGACCTTGGAGGTCTTTTGGTTTAAACCCCTTGTTCAGGCAGGAAAACCTATACCATTCAGACAAGTGGTTGTCCAATCTTCAAAACTTCCAATGTTGGACCATTCACAATTTCTGGAGGCAAGTTGTTCCACTGATTAATTGTTCTAAAGGAAACATTGTCAGGAAATTTCTCCTTAGTTCTAAGTTGCTTCTCTTCTTCATTAGTTTCAATCCATGGCTTCTTGTTTTGCCTTCAGGTGCTTTGGAGAATAGGTTGATGCCAGTGGTGGGTTCTGGATCCCATTGCAACCAGTACGGTGCAATGGGGCTGGGCATACGTACTGCCCACGATGCTCCCCGATGTTCCAGATACTCGGTGGAGCATCATGCAGGTGCCATATGCTCTGTGTGCGTAAGCCCCGATTGACTCAACTACAGGTAAGGAGGATAGGTGGCGGGTAGGCCCTCCGGAGCACCGTACTGGAGTGGTACCTGGTACTCCATCAGGCATCAGTATGCCCATACCGGAGCGTACCGGTCATATCCCATCACTGGTTGACTCCTTAGTCTTTGTGGCAACTCCTTAGAATTTGGAACACTGCTATCATGTCACCCCTACTCCTTCTCCTTAAACTAGTCATACCCAATTCCTGCAACCATTCTTTATATGTTTTATTTATATGTTTTATATCTATATCTATATCTATATCTATATCTATGTCTATGTCTGTCTATGTCTATGTCTATGTCTATGTCTATGTCTATGTCTATGTCTATGTCTATGTCTATGTCTATGTCTATGTCTATGTCTCTCTATCTCTATCTCTATCTCTATCTCTTTCTATCTATCTATCTCTCTCTCTCTCTCTCTCTCTCTCTCTCTCTCTATCCATTTATCTCTATCTCTATCTCTATCTCTATCTCTATCTCTATCTCTATCTCTATCTCTATCTCTATCTCTATCTCTATCTCTATCTCTATCTCTATCTCTATCTCTATCTCTATCTATCTATCTATCTATCTATCTATCTATCTATCTATCTATCTATCTATCTATCTATCTCCATCTATATCTATATCTATATCTATATCTATATCTATGTCTGTCTGTCTGTCTGTCTGTCTGTCTGCCTGCCTGCCTGCCTGTCTGCCTGCCTGCCTGTCTGCCTACCTACCTACCTACCTACCTACCTACCTACCTACCTACCTACCTACCTACCTACCTACCTATTTACCTACCTACCTATCTGTTTTATTTATATGTTATATCTTTATATGTTTTAGCCTCCAGCCCCCTCATCATCTTTGTTGCTCTTCTCTGCACTCTTTCTAGAGTCACAACATTTTTTCTACATCGTGGCGACCAAAAAACCAGAAATATTATTTCTAAAACTTCTAAAACGGGACTATTTTCAATAATAGAAAATTATAATTTCTAGACGTTCTAGACATTCCAGAATGCTAAAATTGTCGTCATTTATTTCTTTGACTGAGCTTATAGTGCTCCAATCATAAAGTACGTCAACCAAAATTTAGCTCAGTCTCAGAAAACTGAGTTAAAGACAGGACAGGTAATCCTTGACTTACAATCATCCACTTACCAACCATTTAAAGTTAGAACAGCAGTGAAAAAAGTGACGTATGACTAGTTCTTGTACTTATGATTATTGCAGCATCTCCACAGTCACATGATCAATATTCAGACGCTCAGCAGCCACCATGCATTAGAATGATTTCAGCATCCCAAGGTCATGTGATCACCATTTGCGACCTTCTTAGCCATCTTCTGACAAGCAGTCAATGAGGGAAGCTGAACTCACTTAACAACTGTGTGATTCACTTAACAATCACAGTGATTTACTTAGCAACCATGACAAACTGCCTTGCTTGGCAACTGAAATTCTAGACCCAACAGTTGTTGTACTGTACAATTTTTTAAAAAAGCCAAAATAGTTCAATAATATTGCAGAATCTATGTAGCATCTTAGGAACAATAATCAGTAGATGGAAATCATAGGTCCTGACTGCCTGAGCAACCAACTCATCCCCATAGGATTGACCTGCTCTGGCAGAAGGGACATGCTGCAGATCCATCCTATCAGCCAAGAAATTGTGGTAGTGGGATCCATAAGAAGATCCCTTTCTGCTGTGAGTCCTGCCTTCCAGAAGATCATACCCAGAGATATGAAATCTGACTTTCCAAAACAGCCTGAAAATCTAGCTTTGCCCACCGGCTTAACACTTAGCATTTAACACTAGGCTTATATACCACTTCATAGTGCTTTACAGCCTTCTCTAAATAGTTTACAGAATCAGCATATTGCCCCCAACAATCTGAATCTTCATTTTACCAACCTCGGAAGGACGGAAGGCTGAGTCAACCTCGAGCCAGTCAGAATCGAACTACTGATAGTGAGCAGAGTCAGTCTGCAATACTGCATTGTAACCAGTGTGCCACCACGGTTTGGATCCCCAATGGGGGTTGGGGTGTATCTCATTCTGAATGTGGCTAGTAGATTAGGAGAAGATCCAGCCACCGTCCTGTTTACACACTGTCCCTTTTTATCTAGCTTGTTAATTTTAATGTTTTCATTTTTAATAGTTTTTAATGTTTCTAACCTTCTAATTTATACTGTTACTATCTGATAACCCGGTGCTGCCCAGGTATTTATTTTTCCCAACCCTCCTTCTATGAATGTCGCCGCAATTTCTAATGTTAGATTTTCCCCCTTAAGGGAGCCCGCCTGTAGAGTACTCTGAAGCCGTTGCTGTGGCAACGCAACAGCACTGTACAGTAGAAGCCATTTTAAGGCACAACAGACTGTATCTAAACAGAACACATACCCTTAGGGGTGTTAGGGGTGTCTTACCCCCACAGTATTTGTTTCCAGAGGGTAAGTAATCTATGTACCAAGTTTGGTTGGGAATTGCTCGAGGTATTCCAGAGTTATGCTGGAACACGCACACACACACACACACACGCACGCACACGCACACGCACACACGTATAACATTGCAAAATGCTTAGGGTCACTTCATAGCAAGATAGGCAGCATGTGAAACAAACAAACAAACAGATAAATATATATCTTCTTTACTGCAGTCATCATGCTAACTAAATTTTCATATTAACGAACACTTAACGTTCGGTGCATTTGTATTAATTTTCACTCGCATGGAATATTAAAATTAATTTTAATGAAAACTTAAGCTCTCAAGATTGATTTCTCCGGTATTTCATAGAATGATGAGACGCCAGGCAGTCTGCAAGCTTTTAGATGAAAGATAACTGTGTGAAAGACAGAATATTCACACACAGCATGTGATTTCAAAAATACTACATTCAGCCAATGAAGATTTCACTTACTTGTTTTCTCCTGCGGGAAAAAAAATCATTTTAAAGTAAATTCTGTTCCTTCAGAATGAATGAGAACGGGTAGAAAAATAATGTTAGGTTTCCCCCCCCCTGCTAATAATATTCCTAAATGAGTATCTTTCAGTTTTAACACCATTCCAAACACTGTGATACATTGTCCACTAGAAAATGGGCACATTTATGAAAATCACACTCTAGAGAAAATACGGAATATCAATGAATACACAAGGAAACATAACTTTAACAACGTATACTTTTCAAGCACAGGTTATATGAAAAGCATACATTCTTAATGCATACAATAACGCACAATAGAGGCGTGTGTATTTTATGTTTCCACATTTAAACATATTGAAACTGTTTCAAAATTTAAAAATATATATGCTCTGGCTGATGCAGAGGCAACATAATTTGTGCCTGCAAAAAACGGTATTGTTAGAGAGAGGGGGGAAAAAAACCATATTTTCCTCTCCTAAAATGAAGTGAGAAAGAAAATATAAGCCTGTGAAAAATGTGTATAGATCTGTGTATAGAACTAGAATAGCTTGCTTTGGGTTTAGAGCGAAACTGATAACTCAAACAAGGAAAAGGAACAATTCAGAGATACCAATAGTACAGATTTCCTGGCGTAACTGAGTTTAGGCTTCTGGTGGCAAAGAAATGAACTTATCCTGAGGTGCCATGACCATTTTGAAGTTCCCTTCCTAAAGATGCCTGCTGATCTCTGTCCACCAAAGGACAATATTTGTAGCTCAGAGTTGAAATGAGGGGTCCGTGACCCGTCAAAACCGCGTTCCACAAAAGCGCGGTCGACGAAAGCGCGTATGTGACGTCATCACAGCGCGACGAAAAACATCGAAAAATTGAAATAAAAATTAAATTACAGCAAGCCGATTCACATAAAGGTAAGGGTTAGGTTTAGGGTTAGGGTTAGGGTTAGGGTTAGGTTAAGGGTTAGGGTTAGGTTTAGAGCGTTAGCGTTACGTTTAGCGTTAGGTTAAGGGTTAGCGTTAGGTTTTTCGTTAGGTTAAGGGTTAGGTTTAGGGTTAGGTTAAGGGTTAGGTTTAGGGTTAGGTTTAGGGTTAGGTTTGGGGGGGTTAGGGTAAGGTTTTCGCTTTATTTTTACATTTTTCAATCTTTTTCGTCGCGCTGTGATGACGTCACATACGCGCTTTCGTCGACCGCACTTTTGTCTACCGCGGTTTTGTGGTGGAACCGAGGGGTTGTTGGTACTTTCTGACTGAGTTATTTTCTTGAAGACGTTTCATTAACCAAACTTGGTAATATCATCAGTACTACTTCTGATCTCCCTCCTTTGGTCTCCATGCACCAGGGGTGGGTTCCTGCCAGTTCAAACCTCTTCTACAGAAGAGGTTCCACAAATCTACAGTGCCGTTTAGAACCGGTTCCAGCTCCCTCCCCCCGACCGTCCACACATCATCAAGATGAAGAGCGAGAGGAGGAATTCTGGGAGTTGAAGTCCACAAGTCTTAAAGCTGTCAAGTTTGAACACGCCTGGGATTTTTTTCCAAAGGGTTAGGGGTGCAAGGGTCTTGTAACTTGACAGCTTTAAGACTTGCGTGCTTCAATGCCAGAGTCACATGGCCGGCAAGCCACTCCCACAAAGCAGGCCACACCTACAGAAGAGGTTCTAAAAAAATTTGAAACCAACCACTGCCATGCATGTAGAAATTCTCTGAGGTATAGAACTGGCTGATAAGACTGAGGTGCTTGCTCTGGTATTACTGTATTTTGGGCTTGTGTTTTGGGCTTGTGTCTATTTAAAAAATAATAATCTGGGACATTAAAGAATAGAATAGAATAGAATAGGAAGGGACCTTGGGTGTCTTCTGGTCCAGCCCCCTGCTCAAGCAGGAAAACCTATACTATTTCAGATAAGTGACTGTCTTGTCCCGTGAGGGTGAACTTATGGCACACGTGCCCAAAGTGGCACACGAAGCCACGCTGCCCAGCACGCGCACCTTGCCTGTTTGTCTTCAGGGTTTCTGGCATGCATGCGGCATGACGATTAGCTGTCCTTTGTGTGAGTGGCAGTGGCGAAACAGTGGACATGTGCACTGCCCAGCTGATCATGAGGTGCGCTTGCGCACTAGAACCCGGAAGTTTAGTTTTCCTGGAGCATGACCCTGATGAGCGCGTGTGTGACGTTTCCGTGCGACCTTTTCAGCATTCGGTGCTGAAAAGGTCCGCCATCACTGGTCTAGTCTCTCCTTAAAAACCTCCAGTGATAAATGTGTAGAATCCATAAAAGTCCATAATAATGATAAACCGTCTACGTGATCATGTTTCTACAATTGGATACCATTTTGTTGCTGTTTTCTTGATGAAGATCTTATTCTCCCCTAGTTTGGTAACAGGAAGAAGTGAAAGCATTCCCCATCTAACTTTGCAGTGACATTATTTGATCATTCTTAGTTATTAAGGCACAGACAATTTATGGGAAATGTGACTGAAGGGAGAAGTGCTTGTCCTATCGGTACAACCAGTGGTGGTTCTGGATCCAGTTGCAACCGGTATGGTGCAACGGGGCCAGGTTCCCACCACATGAATGTGTGCAGCGCACGCATGTGTACTTACTGCCTGTGATGCTCTGCGATGCCTCCGCAACACACCAGCTCCTTGGCGGAGCAATGCGCAGGTGCCATATACTTCATGTGCGGAAACCCCAAAAACTTCAAATACCGGTAAGGAGTGCGAGTGGGCGGGTGTGCCCTCTGGAGCACCATACCAGAACAGTACCTGGTGCTCCCGGCAGGCACCGGTACGCCCGTACCAGGGTGTACTGGTCGTAATCCACCACTGGGCACAATGTACTTAAAGGTAAAGATTTTCCTTGACCAGTCATGTCTGATTCTAGGAAGCAGTGGACATCCCTGTTTCTTAGCTGAGGAGGCCAGCATTGTCTGAAGACATTTCCGTGATCATGTAATGATCATATGCTAAGGTGCACAGAATGCTGTTAACTTCTCACCAAAGTGGTACCTATTTATCTACTTGCATTTGCATGCTTTCGAATTGCTAGGTGGGCAGGAGCTGGAGCAAGTGACAGGAGCTCACCCTGTTGCATGGTACTTCGGTCTTGAACCTGGGTTGTCAGCCTTCCAGCTGACAAACTCAACCTCTTTAACCATGGAGCCATTACCCTGCTATAATGCACTTAACTTTCTTCTATTGTATTTTAAATATGTAGCTTCTGAAGAGATGTCTATGGTATGTCTGGAGTAGAGCAGGGTGAAAATCTAGTCAATCTGGCTGATGTGAAGGACCTGCAAATCTCTAGCTGGATGAGTGTCCATCTCTGTCATTGTGTCTTTTTCTCCATAATTATAATGCTGAAATGTGACCTGATAGGTCAAAATAAGCGTCACAATCTGTCTCTCAACTAAGAGGGCAGAAGAAGAACACTAGGAAAACAGAGAGGGCACTTCTGTGTTCTGATATTAATGATGGCGGCAGTAGTATTATCCAATGCTTAAAATCCAGCAATGTAATAGTGTTTTAGACTATTGATTGCAATGGTCTGAAATCCATTTGATATTCCTATGGGTATTTCCTCAACAATAAGTATTGTTAGGTAAAGAATTATAGACTTTTAACCTTATCTGGGGCAAAGTTACAGTAAAAACAGTGTGGTTTTCTGCTGAGTACATAATAAGATTTCACATGGTCTTAATTAAACTAGAGCTGTTCTGCTGATGAAATATTAACCAACAAACTCAATTCCTTGTAGTGTCAAGCCTGCAGCCATCTTTTCTTTTGGATCTTTGGCCTGCCACACTTTCTATTATTTTACTATGCCTTTTCTATTGTGGGAAAATGGGAGGAGGGATTGTAGGAGCGAGATGCGATGTGGCCATAACAAAATTCTTTCTAGAAAGTTAAGGTCATCCTTTGTCTCTGCACCTCACCGGAACTGGATGGGTGGAACTGCCAGCATGGCAGTGGAAGATTGGACCATGTGATGGACTGGTGGGTGTGGGGGCAAGATCTTGAACTTTCAACTGGGTGGGGAAAACTGGGAAGCTTTCAGATTCAGGTTTTCCCAGATGTGCCAACATGGCTCTCTTAATAAATTGGAACTTTGAGCAATACTTTGCCTTGGGCTCTGATTTAATTTTGGATGCTATTTGGAACCCTGACAGGTAGCTTTCGTTAAGGATTCAGCCAATACATCTGAGAATTAAACGTTTGTTAGAATGTAAAGAAGAATATACAAACCTCTTTACCAAAAGAGAATATTTGTATCCTCCTTTATTCTCCAGGAGTCCTGAGCTTGGTTGTTTTCTTGCAGACATTTCATTCCCCAAACTAGGTAACATCATCTGTACGAGTCAAACATCTTTGGAGATTGGTAACCCTTTCACAATGGCTAGGCCTATCTGAGAGATTGAGGTACTTAGAAGAAGACCCTCAAAATGCTGCTTTCTTTAATGCTTCCCATTTGAATATATCCAATATCTTATTTTGGATAGTGAACTGGTTGTAAAAATATATTACAATAGTGGAGTGAGTTGAGCTGATCTTCCTATCTATCAGAGAACTACCTGATAATATTTTAAAAGATATAAGGGAGAATCTAATTTATTTATTTGTTTTATTTATTTATTTATTAGACTTATATACCGCTTCATAGGGCTTTCAGCCCTCTCTAAGCGGTTTACATTTTTTTTTTAGCAAATTGAGTCAGCAACTTGCCCCCACAGTCCAGGTCCTCATTTCACCCACCTCGGAAGGATGGAAGGCTGAGTCGACCTTGAGCCGGTGAGATTTGAACCGCTGAACTGCAGATCACAGTCAGCTAAAGTGGCCTGCAGTACTGCACCCTAACCACTGCGCCACCTCAGCTCTTGATTTGTGCATTGATGGTATTTCTTCAGTAAACTAAAGAAACTGTGTCAGCCAGGAAGCCCTGGTTTGCCATGCAATCAGCCTGAGAAGGGTCTGTTATTGTCATTATTTGAGCTGTTTGTCTGCTGATTCACTGATAAATTGACCTGTCAAGAAAGGGAAACCGGTTCATCCTGACTGCTCTTGTTTTCTGCATCTACCTCTTGAGCTGACCCCACTTGTAAATCAGTCAGGGGTTCAGGGTGATTATTTAAACCAAATGAATATTCTGTGCTTACTGGCATGCAATCTAATTCTGTAAGCCAGTCATCAATTCTAACTTGTTTCAGTGCTTTTCTGGGAGTCACTTGTCCAGAACTTGATTCCTTATAAGAAACTAGCCGATAACGTGGCATTGTCTGGGTATTTATTTATAGGGGAGAAATGTCTGGACCAAACATAATTTCTAATGTTGGATTTTCCCCCTTACCAGAGGGAGCCCCCTTGTGGAGTACTGTGAAGCTGTTCCCATGGCAACTCCACTGCACTGTAGACGCCATTTTGTGACAGTACAGTAGAAGCCATTTTAAGGCACAACAGGCTGTATCTTAACAGAACACACCGAGGGGTATTAGGGGTGTCTTACCCCCACAATATTTTTCTCCAGACAGTAAGTCATCTGTGTACGAAGTTTGGTTGAAATTGCTCAAGACATTCCAGAGTTATGCTGGAACACACACACACACACACACACACACACACACAGAGAGATATATATAGATATATAGATATATAGATATATATGATATAGATATAGATACAGATATAAATGATGATATAGATATAGATATAGATACAGATATAAATGATGATATAGATGATATAGATGATATAGATAGATATAGATATAGATATAGATATAGATATAGATATAGATATAGATATAGATATAGATATAGATATAGATATAGATATAGATATAGATATAGATATAGATATAGATATAGATATAGATATAGATATAGATATAGATATATAGATATATAGATATAGATATAGATATAGATATAGATATAGATATAGATATAGATATAGATATAGATATAGATATAGATATAGATATAGATATAGATATAGATATAGATAGATATAGATATAGATATAGATATAGATATAGATATAGATATAGATATAGATATAGATACAGATAGATGATAGAGAGATAGAGATAGAGATAGATAAAAGGATATTCCAAGTTTTTTTAAAAAAAACCAAGACTGTTAAGAATCCAGCTTTTAAGCTTGACTAAATAACAAATAAAGAAAAATACCCCCCCCCCCAAAAAGTGAAAAGATTGAAGGGAAAGGATTAAAAGAAATAAAATAGAAAAAGGACAGAAAGGGCTGAAGTGGGGTCTCTGCATCAAAACTGGAAGTGAGGGGACATAAATCAAAGTTCTTTCTAGTCTCCCTTTTCAGCTGGTGCATTTGTAGATATTTGTATGTCAAACATGATCTTCAGGTCATTTGCAAACATGTAACTGAACATACAATATTTTCAAGCTTCATCATGATCAGCGATCTCTAGATCTGCCATATCTAGGCTGCCAAATTCCAGATGACACCAAATAATAGCAAAGGAAGGCAGAAAACTTTAAATCATTTATTTATATTTATTGATATTTCATACTTATTAATCATCCCTTCTTTTCAGAGAAGAGATAGGGATAGTGTACAATATTATCAATAAGATTAACCTTAAAATCAGATGCTACTATTGCTATTGCTGCTATTAATGATCTTCTGATTGGTTTATGGCCTAGACCTGGTAGCTGCAGCAGTCCCTGATTAAAATAAGAGATTCAGACGGCCTGAGGCTTGTGCAAATGATTT
Source organism: Thamnophis sirtalis (assembly GCF_051295495.1). NCBI lineage: Eukaryota > Metazoa > Chordata > Lepidosauria > Squamata > Natricidae > Thamnophis > Thamnophis sirtalis. The sequence continues at coordinate 13,214,144 of NW_028261390.1, forward strand.
GCTTTATCTCCTGTTTTTAAAAAGTTACCTAGAGTTCAATTTGGAATGATTATATGCGCCCAGAGTTGACTTTAGGATAATGCATAATTTCTATTCTACTTTATTTTATCTGTCTTAGGTTTGAAAGTTGAAAGAAAAGCTGGTAATTTAGCTTTTATTCTGTTGGTTAGCAAGATCATTAGCTTACTGAAGAAAGGAAGAATAGGATTTCTGATTATCAATGTTCAGCACCTCGGCCAGATCTTTCCTCACTGCAGAAGAACATGCCAAAAAAAGAAAGAAAGCAAATAACAGCTTCTCAACCTTAGTAATTTGAAGATGTGTGCACTTCAACTCCCAGAATTCCCCAACCAGCTTGCCGACTGGAGAATTCTGAGAATTGAAGTCCACACATCTTCAAGTTGCCAAGATTGAGAAACATCATACTACAGACTTTGTTCCTGTCCTGAATTATCAATTTTCCCCTAGAAATTGTTATGAAATATAAAAATAACACCAATGCATTGTTTTTCCTAGTGCACATAGTTTGGAGTTCAGAATAATATCTAAACAATACAAGACCTATTTATAAAAATGAGTAGCCATTTGGTCTGCCTCTATAGCCTATCTTAATATGGCACAAAAAGACATTGCTATTGGTGCCTGCCAACATTATTCTTGAGGCTTTATAAATTAAATATATCTCACATGATTATGGCTTCTACTATTTTACTACTGCATCGGGGGAAATCAAAGAAAGACGCTTTTTAAAAAAGGGCAATGCTTTTATTCTGATAAGAATTTGGCATTCAATCTTGAACTACATTCCATGGCAATGTCTGCCCTCAAGATTAAAATACTTTATGACTTCCGGGGAGTGGCCTGTCGCCGGTCGGCAGCTTAACAGAGCTGCCCCCAGAATTCAGGTTCGTTATCTGCTCAATATCAAGAAGATAACTCTTTTTTCAGACAAGAAAAAAGCAGTGAGGAATCTCAGCTGGTAAGAATCTTCTTTGAAGTTCACAGTTTTTTTTTTTTTTTTGTGAGCTGTGGACGGAGGGGGAGGATCAACCCAAAGCTGAGTTATTCAACTCCGACCTGAACTTCGCAGCTGTTATTCACAGCATTAGACAGGACCCCTCCCCCTTAGGACAATCTTTAGAAAAGAGACTATTAAAAATCAATACGAGCAAAGACCAACTTGTGAACTTTAAAACTTTTCTCTATCTGAAATACCAGCTTCAATGTTATAAAAACCTCTTTTGTTTAATTGTTTTCAAAATGGCGTTTACAGCTTCTGCATTTGTTATCTCCGGCTTCCTGCTACAGAATCAAAGAAATAATTTCTTATAATTCAATTAGAGCTACTCCCTTAAAGTTTTCAAGACGCTTTGTTGTTGATAAAGAGACATTCCAAACATTCCAAACGGACTTTCTCTTTTGAAATCCTCCGTAAAACCCCTTGAAAAAAAAAAAGAAGGAAAAAAAGGGGGGGGGGAGGAATTTCTTTTTCTCCACATAGCATAGTGGATTAGTAATTTAGAACAAATAATTAAAACCAAAATATAATGGCATCCAAATCAACCTCTGTCAAATTACCTCCGAAAACGTCTCCCATACCTGGTACAAAGTTGCAGCCCCCACCATCTATGCCCCCTAGTGGAGATGTACTAACAAAAGAATTTTTTCTGGAAATGTTCAAAGAATCCAGAGAACAGAACTTAGAAATGTTTAAAGAATTCAGAGAACAGAATCAAGAAATGATTAAAGATTTCAAAGATGAAATAAGGAGTGAGATGGAAGTTCTATATGACAAATTCGATACCAGGGTCACTAAAATGAATGATAATATGATGGGAATTGTAAATGTGATAACAGAATATATTTCTGGAATGGAAGATAATTTAGAAACTCTCAATGAAGCTAAAACTAACCTGATATCCAAAACTGAAATGGTGGAACAAAAAATTGACAATGCTGAAAAACAAATTATTATGATACAGTATAAGCAGATGGAGCTTGCATTAAGAGTGAGGGGGCTGCGTGAAGAAAAGCAGGAGAACTTAAAGCAAATGTTTTCTGAAGCTTTTGACCGTCTGGTGGGAAAACCGGGATCCAATTTTGATTGGCAGATTGACAGGATTTTTCGTGTTAACTCATGGGCGGCAAAACAAAGGCAACTTCCCCGAGACGTGGTAATATACTTTGTTACAAGAGAATCTAGAAATATAATACTACAAGAGTCTTACAATACTAAGCTTCAAATTGGTGGACAGGACCTGATTGTTTTGAAAGAAATACCACCTCAGATGCTAAGAGCCAGAAGAGATTATGCTTTTCTGGTGGAAGAGCTCAGAAAGCGTCAGATACAGTACAGATGGGATGCCCCATTCGGTATTACAGTTACAATGGACAAACAAAGATATCGTCTCAGCTCTGTATGGAAAGCTCGTGATTTCTATCATAGGATTCTGAAGATGGGATACCCTGAACCTTCGGGATATGGTGAAAAACCACGAGACGAACAAGATAAACAGCAAACCACACAACCATCAGATAAAATGTATCATCTCCCTCTTCCGGAAGGGCAAGGAGTCAAGGAAAAAAGATCCAACCGTAAGACCACCAGACAAACGGATAAACAAGCTACTATGCAACAATCTCAACAATCGTTGGCCATTGATCAAGGAGCTACTGCAACAAGCTCAGAAGCTGTGGGAGGAGCCAAACCAAAGCTGAGACAGGCCTTGCGGGAGGCTCTAAAAAAGCTCCAGGCAACCAAAAATGACAACTAAGATTTTGACATGGAATGTTAACGGACTGAACTCTCCACAGAAAAGAAAGAAAATATTTCATTATCTCAAACAGTTTAAGAATGACATAATTTGCTTGCAAGAAACTCATATCAAATCAACCGATCAAAAATATTTGTTTAACCCCAAACTGGGCCAACATTTTGCGACCTCAGCCATGGAAAAGAAAAATGGCATAGTAGTATATTTAAGAAAAGACATTAAAGCTGAGCTAATTGAAGCAGATCCCTTTGGAAGATATATTGCATTAGATTTAATCTTAGAAGGGAAAAAGACGTTACTTTTGGGAATTTATGCTCCTAATCAACAACAAGATGGATTTTATAGAAATCTTCATGCTAAATTAGTACAGTGGGACTTTGAGTCCTGTATATTGTTGGGTGACTGGAATGGCGTGATCGACACCAAAAGAGATAAGAAGACAGCTCGCCCGAACACCAAATTTCGAGCTAAGTTACCCAAATCCTTTTTTGACATGCTGGACGATTTTGAATTGCGAGACGCTTGGTGCGAGAGGCATGCAGAAGAATATGACTTTACCTTTTTTTCCAATAGACATCAATCTCTTTCAAGGATTGATTTTATACTAATTACAAATGATTTACTTTGTAGGGTGAAGAAGACAAAGATTATGGTGAGAGTTCTTTCAGACCATAATCCAGTATGGATGGAATTGGGAAGGGTGGCCCAGGCAAGAAGGTCCTGGAGGTTGAATGAAAATTTATTTAGATATGAAAAGTATGTTAATGATTGTAAAAAATTGCTATCGGAATATTTTGTTCTCAATATGAACAAGGGTACATCTTTGGAATATGTATGGGATGCAAGCAAAGCGTATATGAGAGGAGTATTAATGAATATAAACAAAATACATAGACACAAACAAGGGCAAAAACGAAAAGAATTGGAAGAGGAAATTAAAGGGAAAGAGTCAGAATTAACATTGAATCCAGGAGATACAAAGATTAGGGAAACAATTGCTATATTAAAATCTCAGTTTGATATGCTGATCTCTGACCAGGTAGCTACTAGTTTATTATATGCTAAACATAATACTTTCTGCAATGCAAATAAACCTGGTAGGTGGTTGGCTTATCAGATTAGAAAAAAAAGGAAAGCTCGAAATGTATCCAAATTGTGTTACAGAGGGAAGGAAGTGTTTCAACAGGAAGAGATTCAAAAGGTATTTCGGGAATTTTTTACAGAGTTGTATAAAGGGGATAAAATTAAGGACGGAGATATAGACAAATACCTAGATAAAGAGAAAATCCCCCTAGTTAGAGAAGAACATAGGCATAAGCTGAATCAACCTATAACCTCTGGGGAAATTTTGCAGGCAATTAAACAATTAAAGTTAGGGAAAGCACCAGGCACAGATGGTTTAACAGCTGTTTATTATAAAAATCTACAGTTAGAAATGGTAGAACCCCTCAGAGAACTATTCAATAAAATTCAATCGGGAGGGAAAGTGCCTCCTTCGTGGAAGACTGCGTTCATATCATTGATACCCAAAGAAGACCAAGACCTTACCCAACCAAAAAATTACAGACCTATTTCATTACTCAATGTAGATTATAAAAATTTTACTAAAATATTAGCAAATAGGCTAATGGGGGTAATTCAACAACTGATACATACCGATCAAACTGGTTTTATACAGGGCAGACAGATGAAGGACAACGTTAGATTAATTATCAACGCTTTAGAATACCTGGGAAAGAACAATCAAATTCCGGCCGCATTCATATTTCTGGATGCGGAGAAAGCCTTTGATCGAGTTAATTGACAATTCCTGCTGAAGACATTGCAAAAAATGCAGATAGGAGATGGCTTTTTACGGTCAATTGGTGCAATATATCAGCAGCAAACAGCCCAGATCATTGTCAATGGAAGTCTGACAGACTCCTTTCAAATTGAAAAAGGTACAAGACAAGGCTGTCCTCTGTCCCCATTATTGTTTATTATAACTTTGGAAACACTGTTGAATAAGATACGGGGCCTAGGCGGTCTAAAAGGGATTAAAATTAGACAGCAAGAATATAGAGTCCGTGCATTTGCGGATGATCTGGTTATAATATTGGAACAACCGCAGGAAACTAGTAGGGTATTATTGAATACGATCAATCAATATGGTCAAGTCTCGGGATTTAAAATAAATCTAGGAAAAACCAAAATAATAGCTATAAATATGACTATCAAACAGAAGGAAGAACTGGGGGCGATGCTAAGATGTGAGGTAGTTAAAAAAGTTAAATATCTTGGAGTTAATATTTTAATCTCAAATGGGAAATTATACAAGTATAATTATGAATCACTTTGGCATAGTACACAGTTGGAGTTGAAAAGGTGGGAAAAACTGCATTTGTCCTTGCTGGGTAGAATAGCGGCAGTAAAAATGAACATTTTACCAAAATTTTTATTTCTTTTTCAAATGTTACCAATACTTAAAAGAGATGCGAATCTTTTAGAATGGCAGAAGGGTATCAATAAATTTGTGTGGGCAGGAAAGAAGCCGAGGGTAAAGATGAAAATAATGCAAGATGCACGTGAAAGAGGAGGATTGAAATTACCTAATTTAAAATTATACTATGACGCAGTGGCATTATCTGCAATTAGTGATTGGATTCATCTAACTAATGACAGAATTTTGAATATCGAGGGATATGACTTGTTATATGGTTGGCATGCTTACTTGTTATTTAACAAAAAAACGGATAAGAAATTTAAAAATCACATCTTAAGAAATGCTTTATTGAGGGTTTGGAAAAAATATCAACATAAATTAAATGATAAAGTGCCCATGTGGGCAATTCCTAGACATGCAATTGAAAATATGAATGTAGAACAAAAACACGATAGAACCACCTATAGACAACTTCTTATCTCAGAAAGAGGGGTGATGGAACTAAAATCTTTAGAGGTACTTAAAGAAGAGAAGGTAGTTCAAACGTGGTTTCAGTATGGTGAATTACAGGCTAGGTGGAAAATAGATCAAAAAATTGGCTTTGTAAAAGTTGAGGATAACTTGTTTAAACAAATAAGAGATCAAAGCTCAATGCACATAAAGAGGATATATAATGTATTAGTACAGATGGATTCTGAAACGGAACTGATTAAGGATTGTATGATAAAATGGGCTCAGAATATCGAGGAACCAATAATGCTTGAAACATGGGAAAGAATCTGGGTAAGAAATGTGAAATTTACACAAGCACAAAACTTGAGAGAAAATTTTTATAAGATGTTTTATAGATGGCACCTAGATCCTAAAAAGCTTGCCTCTATGTATCCAAATGTTCAACCTAAATGTTGGAGATGTGGTTCTTGTGATGCTACATATTTTCATATATGGTGGACATGTCGTAATGTCAAGGCATTTTGGATAAAAATATGGTGGATCCTGCAAAACATCTTTAAAAGAAGGATAAAATTTACCCCCCAGTTGTTTTTACTGGGTATATGTATTGATTTTACAGCAGCAGAGACTAATTTGGTTCTGTATTTAATAACGGCAGCAAGACTCTTGGTGGCGCAGTATTGGAAGAAGAAAGATTTACCTACAATTCAAGAATGGACTTTGAAAGTTATGAACTTAGCCGAAATGGCCAAAATCTCTGCATATCTCAAAGAACATTCAAACGAGAGATATAAACGAGACTGGAAAAAATGGATTGATTACATAAAAAGTAAATATGGGACTAAGAAACTCCAGATAGCTTATGCTTAGTATCAGTAATAATTTAAATTGTTTAAAATTTGGGTAACAGTAAGAAGCTGAGTTCAATGTAGAGATATTTTAGACTGTGATTGTTCAAAAGTTATACCACGTATGGTCTTTGGGAAGTCGGGGGGAGGGAAGGGAGGTGGGGATTTAGGGGGAGGGGGGAGGGGGGAAATACAATATGTGTTAAATTCCATGATTGTATTTGTATACTGTGGCTTTTCAATGTTAGTGTGAAAATAGAACAAACCGAATATACTGGAAGGTAATAGATACCGAAGGAAAGAGTCGAGTGAAAGAAGAAGGAGGGTGGAGAGGGTGAGAGAGAGGAGGAGGAGAAGGGAGGGAGGGAATGGAGAGGGTGTGATAGGGTCAAGGTTAAAAGAAGGGGAGGGGAAGTAGGCGTAGAGGGGTGTGTGAGAAGGAAGAATGAAAGTTGGAGGGGGTTGAAAGAGGGTGTATGGCGGGTCAAGGTGGTATACTGGGTTTGTATTGTAGAGGGCATTTTCTATATTCAATGTTATATGCCCTGATTAAGCACAGTGAATATGTGATTGTATAGAATGAAAACATAATAAAATATATATATATATATATATATATATATATATATATATATATATATATATATATATATATATATATATATATATATATATATATATATATATATATATATATATATATATATATATATATATATATATATATATATATAAAAGATTAAAATACTTTAGCAAATCCTGCTCAACAACCTATGGTTTCTCTCTTCTTGCTCTTTTGTGGTTATTGTTTTTTTTTGTATGGCCTTAGCATTATAATGCATGAGTCTTAATTAGTCAGCTTGTGTACCTATCTCACAAGGAACACAAATTAACCCCTGATTTTTCTTGGTTCTTTACTTTCTTTGTTGTGAAAGAGTAGCCTTGTACTATTAGATTTGCCAACAATATGAGACCTGCTTTGGCATTTCTTCTCGAGGCTCTGGTATAGTTTAGAAAGAAGCAACAAGAAGAAGTGATATTTAACTGGGCAAACCAGCTGGATATAAAGCATTATGAGGTGGTGCAGTGGTTAGAATGAGGTACTGCAGGTGGCTGCTGCTGACTGCTGGCTGCCAGCTGCCAATGGTTCAGCAGTTCCGTTCTCACCGGCTCAAGGTTGACTCAGCCTTCCATCCTTCCGAGGTGAGTAAAATGAGGAGCCAGATTGTTGGGTGCAATAGGCTGACTCTGTAAACTGCTTAGAGAGGGCTGTAAAGCACTGTGAAGCGGCATATAACTCTAAGTGCTATTGCTATTCTATTTGTTGCAAATCACAATAGCAAATGGGGTAGGCATATTCCTTGCCTTCCTGAACTCTGTGACTTTTCCAAACTTCAAGATGGCATTTCTAAATTTTATACTCATGTGGGCCAAGAAGAACACATTCTATATATCCGTGATGGTAAGCCTATGGCACACGTGCCACAGGTGGCACACAGAGCCCTCTCTGTGGGCAGCCGTCACCCCAGCCGAGCTCCATTCGAGGTCCTTCGGGATTGGGCGGCCTATAAATTTAATAAATCCAATCCAATCCATTGTGCATGCGCCCCCCACTAGTGAGCTGGTCTTCCAGTCTCTGCCAAGCATGCGCAGAGGGAGGACACATGTGCAGGGGGAATCACTCAAATTGCATTTTGGGGCCTTGCGCCCCTGTGCTTCGTTTTGGCTTCCAGGTTGGTGCAGGAAGCTTTCCAGGCCCAAAACTGGGCACAGAATTGCCACGCAAGCCCCACATTCCCCACTTTGATCCTGGAAAGCCTCCTGCATCAACCTGAAAGCAAAAAGTGGGGGAGAGGGGAGGGGGGGTCACACATGCATGCAGAGGGTCATGCATGCATGTATGGGGAGGGTGCATGGGGGGTGCGTGGGGGGTGTCACGTGCACATTGCATTATGGGTGCGGGCACGTGGGCGTGCTCTCTCTCTCTCTCTCTCTCTCTCTCTCTCTCTCTCTCTCTCTCTCTCTCTCTCTCTCTCTCTCTCTCTCTCTCTCGTGCTTTCAGCATGTGGTGACAAAAAGGTTAGCCCTCACTGCTATACAAAGTAGATACAGATAGATGTCCTGTTTTGTGGCAGACCAAATCAATATTTGGATGAGGAGCACTTGAAAATTCCAAGGCTGTAGTCCAGACTGTGAAATGTATTTATTTGTTGGTCTGTGTGTTTGTTTTTCTTTTCCATTTATTGTACACAAAATTGTAATTTATTTTAGATGGCTTAACAAACCTTTCCTTCATCATTTCATTCTCGGGAGGAAGTTTGTCTCCCCCCCTGGTTTGACGCAAACATATTCTTTTTCTTCTTCCTTCTGAATGGAACTCCTTTCTTAGATCTCTTTAGTGACGGTTTCTTTTGCTTTGAATCATCTCTGTGCACTTTCTGGAGTTCAGTGCAAGCCTCAGCACAATGCGGGTTGGATCAAATGTTTGGCTGTAATCATTCTTTGAGAGAGTGCTGTACAGAAAAATAAGAAATCAAACTTCTTGGAAATGTCTTTAAAAAAAAAAGAGAAGCAATTCATACGGTTGTCTTTGTAGATAAGCAATCTGGGCTGAAATCTCAGTTTGCTTATTTACTTTTTTTGTAGAATTCAACATGCAATCATTTCCAAGATTTAAACTGAAGAGAGTCAGCTACCCCAGGGTGTTGAATCAGATCTCTCTCTTTTTTTAAAAAAAACATTGGCAACAGCAAAGCCATTCCCCTGCATTCAAGGGGTGGATTTACTGGCTTGATTGATTAATTGATTTTTTTCCAAATGTATTTACAGTATTTGGTTTGGTTGATTACTGTATTTTTCGGAGTATAAGATGCACCAAGATTTTGAAGAGGCAAATTAAAAAAAAGGGGTTTTGCACTCTGCAGATCTCCAAAAAATGGCCCGTTTTTCAGGGAAATGGGCCCTTTTTTCTCAAAAAAGGGCATGAATAGCTTTTAGGAGGCTTGTAGAGTATTCCTGGGGGCTGGAGTGGGAACCAAAAATGAGCAAAAAACGGCCCTTTTTTTTGCAAAATGGGGCCATTTTTTGTCAAAAAAAGGGCATGCATAGCCTTTAGGGGGTTTATAGAGTGCTTCTGGGGGATGGGAGGGCAAAATGAGCAAATATTCGCCCATTTTTCACTCATTTCTGCCCTCCCCAGCCCCCAAGAGCACTCTGGAAGCCTTCTAAAGACTAGGCATGGCCATTTTTGCAAAGGGAGCAGGGTTTTGGGAGGCCAAAAATGCTGTATTCAGTGTATAAGATGCACCCAGATTTTCACCCTCTTTTTTGAGGGAAAAAGGTGTATCTTATACTCCAAAAATATGGTGATTGGCACTGAATTGTCAGCTTCGGCAAGCACTCAAGAAAATGGATAATATTTTAAAATACAATGCATAGAAAAAAAAGCATGACTTGGGATTGCTCTGTTGGGGTCACTAGTTTGACTTTTTTGATTGCTCGTCCCATAAATATCTCAGAAAATGTTTAAAGTTTTAAAAGAAGAGTTGCCATATTGCTGCGGCAAAAATGCGATTGACTAATAAATGGAAGCACAAATACATAAAAGTATAAAGTTTTCCACCAAAATGTAGTCAACTGGATTTTGAGAACTTAAATATGGTAACCTGTTGTGGCCCAGCAGGAGCCGTTGGAGCTGCAGACAGACTCCGCCAGCGAGGGGCCTTATGAGTCGGCTCTGGAAGAGGTGGAGGACCCTGGACAGGGTTCTGACTCCCAGCAGGGTGCAGAGAGGCTGGTTGGCCACCAGGAGGCACCTGAGGCATGGAGCAGCGGTGAGAGCCAAAAGGAGTGTGCTCCTGACGTCAGGCCTTGGAGTAGTGATGAGGAGACAAGAGAGGTGGTCCTGGATGCTCGGCAATGCCGGGCAGATCGATGTAGAGAGCAGCTACGCAGTTACAAAAGATAATTGGACTCAGCTGGTTGTAATTAGGCTCCTCTCAAGATTGTATTTAAGGAGGGACTCCGGGAGGAGTCTGATTTGCAGGATTCAACTTCATTCATAACGCTGGAGAAGCTGTTATCTGTCTATGTCGAAGTCTAAGTTGCTGCCAAGGTTCTTATCTGTTTGTTTATGCTTGGGCTTTTAGCCACCGAAGTTTATGTTTCCTGTGAATTAAAGTGCTGTGAAATTCCAGTTAAGCTTGTCTTGGCATTTGTTACTGGACGCAGGAGGGGGTCAGAACAGTAACCCAACCTTAAAGGCCCGAGATATCTTGAATTACCTGCTCCAGCTTCTTAAGATCTGATGAAAAGGCTTTTTAATTCTCCACATATCTAGGCATAATTAGTGGGAGTTAACAAGTATAGTGATTCACTTAACAACCATGGCGAGAAAGAAAAAACCTCACTTAACAAATGTCTCACTTAGCAACATACATTTTGGGCTCTATTGGGGTCATATGTCAAGGACTTCCTGGGCTGTGTTTTGATTGCTTATAAGCCACCTAGAGTGGCTGTGAGAGAGTAGGGGGCTATATAAATTTCCCTAAATAAATTTTATACATAAATAAATTAAATAAATAAACGTAATTGGGTTGAAAGAGAAAGCAAACTGAAGATGACTCAAGCATTCCTACAAAAAGCAACACATTCTTACTCTTCTGTTGATTTTCTCTCGTGCAAACTCATTTTGTGAATCTACCACACTTTCTCCTTTGGTTAAAGAGGGAAACAAGCCAATGAAAGGGGGGAGAGAAAGAGAGACAGACAGACAGACATAGAGAGAAAGAAAGAGAGAGAAAGAGAGAGAAAGATAAAGAGAAAGAGAGAAGGAGAAAGTGAAAGAGAGGCAGAGAGAGGCAGAGAAAGAGAGACAGACAGACAGACACACACACACAGAAAGAGAGACAGAGAGAGAGAAAGAGAGACAGAGACAGACAGAGGTAGAGACAGAGACAGACACACAGAGAGAGAAAGAGAGAGAAAGAGAAAGAAAGAGAAAGAGAGAAAAAGAAAGTGAGAGAGACAGAGAGAGAAAGAGACAGAGACAGACAGAGAGAGAAAAAGAAAGAAAGAGAAAGAGAAAGAGAGAGAGAGAAAAAGAAAGTGAGAGAGAGACAGAGAGAGAGAAAGAGAAAGAGACAGACAGAGAGAGAGATAGAAAGAGAAAGAGAAAGAGAGACACAGAGAGAGACAGAGAGAGAGAGACAGAGAGAGAGAGAAAGAAACAGAAAGAGAGAGACACAGAGAGACACAGAGAGAGTCAGAGACAGTACAAATTCACAACATCACCCCCTTGTTCTCCATGATTCAGCCATGCACATTTTCCAATTGAATCTCTCCTTAGAAGTCAGGATTCCACATTTCAAACTCACATGAAAGTGTTCTATGAGTTGCCCTACTGGTTACTATAACAACCCAAAGCAACATATTTCCACTGTTTGATCTCACTATTAGTGTCTTTTCAAATGTGATTACCAGGTTTAACTAATAAACTTCTAGATGCAAGCTGCTGGCTGCTTTTATGTCTTCAGTGTTATTCCGTTTGATGAGAAGGAAGGCTTTTCATGTTCCCTTAATTAAATCGAAGGTGAACCTCCGAGGAACTGATTCAAATGGAATTTCCTGATTGGTATGTGGGTACATTTGCTATTAAGAGCATGAATTAGGTTGCAGATGATTTGAATAATAAAAAGAGCCACATAAACCATACTGTCTATTGACCACTGAATTCACAATCCCTATCTTTTTGATATATTAATTAAATTACTAAACGTGTACAGTAAAATTCTACCTCCTCCCTATACTATTTTCTGCCATATTTCTGCTTCTCAAATCCATGGGAGGCAGATTCTTACACTGGCCCATACGGATGTGATTCTTCTTGAATTTAACCACCGGATTAAATTTCACAAAGGAGATGGTCAGGAAACCGATCTATTAGCAAAATAATATACAGGTTTTTTAAAAACATAATAAAAATTATAACACAGTAATCTCTTAGTCCAACTGAAAAAAGATAATGGAATAGAATGGAAGATAGGAAACACCTACACTGTGAATGCTCACTTCATTCACCGTACCGGTTCATTTTCTCATCGTCACTGTTATACATTTCTGACGGCGTCACGCAGAAATGTAAGGAATGTTTTTTCAGTGTTTCCAGAATTCTTGACCTTCAATCTCCACTTTTTAAAGCTTCTCAAATGATTAAAGGTAGTGTCAGACTCGCCCCAGCTTACTCCCTAGGAAATGATGACCCATGACTCCATGGGTGTTAGAGAAAAGGGACTTTTGTGACCTGTTGGCCGCTGGGCCCTCCAGCAGCCAAATCAGAGGAGGAGGAGGCGGTGGCATGGAAGTCAGGGTTAGCATCAGGGCAATCTGGGAGCTCTGAGGGGGAAGAAGTAATGGAGCTGGCAGAAAGAGAGCGAGAAAGAGGCGAAGCCTGGGCCATCCCTGTCAGCCCTCAGATGGAGAGTCAACAGCCCCCAGGTCTGGAGGTGGCTGATGAATAAAATAAGTGGAATAGAATAGAATAGAATAGAATAGAATAGAATTCTTTATTGGCCAAGTGTGATTGGACACACAAGGAATTTGACTTTGGTCCATGTTAGGTAAGCTTCCCATTGGGAGAGCGAGTACGTTCAGCGAAGCGTTGTGAGAGTTGTGTTGGAGAACACACAAACCAGCATACAGAGCAGGGTTTCTCGCCCCGTTCCAACTGGATCAGTTGGAACGAGGCCGGCGGCGTCCTCACGCACGCACGCGGTGCGCGCGTGCACGCACGCGGCATCCTCGCGCATGCACGCGGCGCACGTGTGCACGCACGCGGCGCGCACATGCGTATTAGCGTCTGCGCAATGCTCCAGCTGCTCCTGGAGGATCGCGCAGGCGTTCTGCGCATGCGTGGAAAGCGCGAAATTCAAAAAAACCGGGTAAGGAGCGGGCACGGGTGTGCGGGCGCGCGCAGGCGCGGGGGGGGCTTTGCCGTTCCCGGAAGTTACTTACTTCCGGGTTCGGCGACCAACCGGATCGCAGGGACCGGTGCGAACCGGTTGAAACCCAGCCCTGATACAGAGACACTGCAGTTTAAATAGGCTTTTACTTTCATGGAAATAGAGGTATCAGAGTCCATTAAACAGTCCAAGTCATACACGGATAAGACAGTCAGTCATCCATGTCTTTCAGTTAAGGGATAATCCAAATAATATAGTCCAGTAACATATAATCAGTCCAGTAATCAAGGTTTGCTAACAGTTGCAAAACTTACAATAGCTCACGTCACTCAGATCAGATCAGCCCAACATCTAATGAACAGAGAGACAACTAACAGTCATTCTGGCTCCCTCTTATGGCCTATTGAAGAAAAACAGCAACCAATCACATTTTACAGCATGTTTAAAGAAACAGACACAACATTGTTACATGATTTATATATTGCCAACCGTTAGAATTATATTCCTAACAGTCCATATGCTCTCAGTGTACATAAAAGAAAAGATACATTTGTCACCAATTATAAGGTACAACACTTAATGATAATCATAGGTTACAAATAAGCAATCAGGAAGCAATCGATATCAATATCAATTGTAAGGATACAAGCCACAAAGTTACAATCCTGCAGTCATAAGTGGGAGGAAATGGGAGATAGGAACGATGAGAAGACTAATAGTAATAGTAATGCAGACTTAGTGAATAGTTTGAGAATGGTGAGGGAATTATTTGTTTAGCAGAGTGATGGCGTTCAGGAAAAAACTGTCCTTGTGTCGAGATGTTCTGGTGTGCAGTGCTCTATAGTGTCGTTTTGAGGGTAGGAGTGGAATCAATCTATGTCCAGGATGTGAGGGGTCTGTAAATATTTTCACAGCCCTCTTTTTGACTCGTGCAATGTACAGGTCCTCAATGGAAGGCAGGTTGGTAGCAATTGTTTTTTTCTGCAGTGGTCAAAAATGGTCACCAACCAATAATAGCAATAGCAATAGCAATAGCAGTTAGACTTATATACCGCTTCATAGGGCTTTCAGCCCTCTCTAAGCGGTTTACAGAGTCAGCATATCGCCCCCACAGTCTGGGTCCACATTTCACCCACCTCGGAAGAATGGAAGGCTGAGTCAACCTTGGGCCGGTGAGATTTGAACCGCTGAACTGCAGATAACAGTCAGCTGAAGTGGCCTGCAGTACTGCACCCTAACCACTGAGCCACCTCGGCTCTAACACCAGATAGGAACATTGCTCTGCTAAGGTAGATTTAGGAAGTGGCAAGGTTTTTTAGCGATTTTCCTAAACCCACCAGGGCTCCAACGTTAAAGTCTCCGGGTGTCTGACACTCTTTGTTTATCTCAAAGAGTAGCAAAACAGAACGACTGGATTGTTTTCCTTGGGAGTATAAGCTTTTGTAGGCAGCAAACAAATCCTATGTTGTGCCTTTGTCTCCAGGAAAACTGCAGAAAGGTTTAAAAATACCCAGCACGTAGATCATTTAATAAGACACTGTGTCACTATTTAATCACAGCTCTGAAGCTAACAAAGCCCACATTTGGCTTAGAATCTCAGTAGATGCTGCATGGGACTTTGCTGGAGAGAAAGAATAATTTATTGGGTAGGAGGGGGGTTTGTTTCTATCTGCTATGGGGGATTCCATTGCTAAATCATTTTATTATAAAAGAGGTTATGTACTTGGGTTGTTGGGGTGATGCTACAGACAGCAATTAAGTTATTCCAAAGGGTTTCATGTCCTGCTTATTATTTTTCTAAATTCAGTTCCCATCAAAACATGACTATGAAGCAGCTGCCAGGGACAAACCATCTGAAACCGTTTCTTCTTACATTCGTGTTACTTATAAAGTCACTATTGTAAAGAATAGATCGTCCCCATTCCCAAATGGAATATTTCTGTCACAGTGCCAACTATTTCTCTGGCAGCATCATAATGACAATCTGGTTAGAGATAATGAGCCCATATGGCCAGCAATTCTATAGTATGAAAAGTATATGTATCCAAAATACTACTTTAATTATGTTCCTCAGTCAGGCAAGAATTGTCATTTCTACTTGTGTTAGGCAGTATTCAACACTTGAGAAGAAGTGCGCTATACAAAAATACCCATCGGAGTATAAGATGGACCTTTCCCCCCAAAAAAAACAGGGTGAAAGTTTGGGTACATCTTATACACTGAATATAGCCCCACCCACCTACCAGCCCCCACACTTTGGCCTCTGCCTCCCAGCAATTTACCTCCTTGCAGCAAACAGGGAAAATGGGGTTTGCGGAGGCTGCAATAGGCTATAGCCGTAATGGCGAACCTATGGCATGCGTGTCACAGGTGACATGTGGGGCCATTTTGTCAGGACAAGTGAGGTATTGCCCTGTCAGCTCCTGCGTGCATGTGCACGCTGGCCAGCTGACTTCCGCCTTCTTTTAAGGCCATTTTTTTGCTCATCAGAGGCTTCCCTGAAAGCTCCGGAGGGTGAAAAATGGCCCTACGAGCAAACCGGAAGTCCATTCCCAAACTTCTAGTTTGCCCATAGGGCCATTTTTTTTGCGCTCCAGAGCCTTCAGGGAAGCTCCTGAAGCCTCCAGAAGGCCTCTGTGAGTTTGGAGTTTGGAGTTTATTCAATTTGTAGGCTCCCCTATTCCCCTAAGGGACTCAGGGCGGCTGAACAAAAGCCAAGGGAGGGGAAATTACAAAAAGTAAGACAGAACAATCCGACAATACGAACAATTTAAAAGCACAACAGACACAGCAAATTCGAGTAGGGGGGGGGAACTCAACCCCAGGCTTGCTGGGACAGCCAGGTCTTCACGGCCGTCCGGAAGGCCTGAAGGGTGAAGAGGGTCCGAATCTCCACGGGGAGCTCGTTCCAAAGGGCCGGAGCAGCCACAGAGAAGGCCCTCCTCCGAGTAGTCGCCAGCCGACATTGGCCGGCAGATGGAATATGGAGGAGGCCTAATCTGTGGGATCGAATGGGTCTGTGGGAGGTAATCGGCAGAAGGCGGTCTCTCAAGTACCCAGATCCAATACCATGTAGGGCTTTATAAGTGATAACTAGCACCCTGAAGCATATCCGGAGACCAATAGGTAGCCAGTGCAGCTCGCGGAGGATAGGTATAACGTGGGTATACCGGGGTGCACCCACAATCGCTCGCGCAGCTGCATTCTGGACCAGCTGGAGTCTCCAAACACTCTTCAAGGGCTGCCCCATGTAGAGCGAAGGGGCAGGGGAGAGTGTTTTCGCCCTCCCCAGGCTCCTAGAAAGCCTCTGGAGCCTGGGAAGGGCGAAAAAAGCACATCAAAAGCAGGGGGCGCGCTGGTCACGCACACATGGACGCTGGTGTCACATGCATAGCATTATAGGGGTGGGCACACCCACACACGACCCCACTGCACTCCCCCCCCCGCTTTTGGCACGCGATCCAAAAAAGGTTAGCTATCCCTGGGCTATAGCAATCCTTACGGCCTAAAACAGCTGTTCTGTTTAACATCTGGAGGCCTGAAAGTGAAACTTGCTGTTTGCTCCATGAGGCAAATTGCTGGGAGGCAGATTCTTTTTTCTTCTGCTAATCAGGCTGTTTGCTGTTTGCTGCAAGAAGGTAAGTCAATAACTATAAATGCCTATAGAATGTTCAATTTATTAGACTTTTTTTAAAGACTGCTTTATTATTGTTCTATACTGCTTAACAAAATGAAGAAGCTTTTTAAAATAAATGCTTGATCTGAAGAGGCCCAGTGCTGTTGAATCTTCTTTTAAATAGCAGAGAATAACTATACTTCCAGAAAGCACATCAATTTTAACAGCATCAATACAAGTATAGTCTGAAATGTAACACTACAAATAATGTATATTGTCTGTACTGTTTGCTGTTTGTTGCAAGGAGGCAAATTGCTGGGAAGCAGAAGCAGATCCCCCCCCCCCGGTTTTCCTCCCCAAAAGCTAGATGCGTCTTATACTTTGGAGTGTCTTATACTTTGAAAAATACGGTTTTGAGGTATCAGACTGGTTGGATTCCATTTCTTCAGTATATGAGAAATAATACCCTTTCCTCTGCCTGTTCCTCAGAAAGAACAAAGATCTCTAACTAAAAATGAAGTATCGAAACAAAGAATAACTGAACATCCAGAACAGCACAATAACAACAGAATAAGATTTTCAGCACTGAAGCTTATTACATTTAGCAGCTAGCACAAGTATTAAAATATGCCAATGCTGTAATATCAAATATAAGCAACAGCTCATTGCAAGAAACAAACCAATTAATGTACAGCATGCCTGCAATTATAACTGAACACCTTGGATGTAAAATAAGCGAGCAAGAAAAAAAGGCCAACAGGGCACCATCAAAATGGAAAATCAGGCTGGAGAAGAAGATCAGCATGCTAAGATCAGATGCAAGCAAGCTAGAGCAGATGAAAGAAAAGAAACTGATGAAAAAGAAGAGCGAAATAAATATCCCTGATATTTCACTCAAGAAATATCACTGAGAAATAAGGAAGATTAAGACAGAACCTGAAATAATAAAGCAGCAACTAACTGTTACAGCAAAGAAGATTGGCAGATGCAAAGTTTGAATTGCACACTAAACATTTGACTGATTGTGAGACCAACCTTAATAGTAATAACTGCATATATGAAATTTTGGTTGACTAATTATGTGCCATCAAATTGGTGTCAATCCTTAGTGATCACACAGATCAACCTCTTCCAGGATAATCTGTTCCCAACCTCATATCTTCCAATGGTGCATCCATTAGTATTATAATAGAATCATCTACCACCTTCACTAGTGGTTACTCTTTTCTGGTTACTGATTTTATGTTTCCTTCCCTCTTTCCCAGCATTATAATGTGCCTAAAATGTGATGATTTGAGGCTTGTCATATGTGCCTCAAGGCCTTTTCTAAACCCAACTACAACATCCGGCATTTCATTATCCACTTTCAGCTCTATTGTATATTGGCTGATCTCAAGTATTACTTTGCTAGCATGTGAAATTAAGGAAATTATACAGAAGTTTGTACATTTGGTTTCTGGTTAAGTCCCTTTTCTTTGGTATCGGTATGTAGGCTGTGACTAATATGCTAGTTTTTTTCTTTTAGAGGATATATTTTTTAAATAGGAAATATGAGTGGCAGTTTCTTTTAGGCATACTTTTCTGCTTCTGGGGCACAATATCACATCATTCCACACCAATAAAAAGAGGGAAAGACTGATTAAAATATCTATTTTCACGTCATTCTTCTAATAATCAGAGTAAGAAAATCTTTCTGTATTTTTCAGACACAATTAAACTTATGTCAGATTTAGCCATGTTCAACAACTATCTAATTTGTGCTGTGTAGAGATAAAGCAAAATATGTGTTACAAATTAATGTGTTTATGACAAGAAGTGCATTAATTTGTGAAAAAGTTGTATTACTTAGTTACGGCATTAAAGAGAAACATGAATTATAGCTAGAAGCTACTCCAGAACATATTTAACTTTCCATGTTATCAAGTTCTACTTCCTAGAACTTTTTGATAGCATTCTCATAGAGCCGAGGTGGCGCAGTGGTTAGAGTGCAATACTGCAGGCTACTTCAGCTGATTGCTAGATCGGCACTTCGGCTGTTCAAATCTCACCGGCTCAGGATTGACTCAGCTTTCCATCCTTCCAAGGTGGGTAAAATGAGGACCCGGATTGTTGGGGGCAATATGCTGACTCTGTAAACCGCTTAGAGAAGGCTGAAAGCCCTATGAAGCGGTATATAAGTCTAACTGCTATTGCTATTGCTATTCTCAACTGAGCAACAAAATCATAAAATCAACACTTTTAGTCTAGTGTGAAACTTTTTAATGTTTTATTTATTACTGAGTTAAATATAATGTACCCAGGAGAATTAGTATATTTCAAATACTTCTATCAAAGAGTCAAGAACACATCTCTTTTATAAAGTTTACATCTTCATATATGAAGAATGCTTAAAGCAAATTTACTGCCCCCCCCCAATGTGAATGCATGAAGTGTAGAAAAGTGCTGGAAGAAATTAGAATAGAATAGAATAGAATAGAATAACTCTGGTTATTTTATGATATTTACATCCTAGTTTTTTCTCGTGGTGCTTCTAACATCACATCTGAGGGGAATCACGACGACAGCAAAATGAAAAACATGTGTTGTGGCGTAGGATGTCAGCTTCCTTTGCATATAACGATCTTCTGCTTTTGTCACTTTTAAAATTACAGTTCAGCAACAATTTTGAGATGGAATATAGGCTTCCTGTCTTTGTGTGCATACAAACTGTTTTCTTTTGAAAGAAGAACAAGGGGATTCCCTTTTTAAGAAAGTTTACTACTTCTGCTGGTTTTCTAACAGTTCTTAGTTTCAAAACAACAACATTGTATCTGGAACAATACTTCCAGACGTTCACAGGGTCAATTCAGACTAGCTGCTTCAAATCTTTTAGCAGAAGTTTATAGGGAAACTAACAAGAAGTATATGATATTATTACACAATGGAACTTTCAGAGAATTGGGCTGTGTTCTGTAAGCACGAGAATGATGCTCTGCAAAGGGAATGGAGCTTAGAAAGAAACCAGAAACCACAATGGTGCTTACGAGTCATATTATCTGTATAATGTTGCTCAGAGATATGGTGCTGTAACAGAGTGACTGTGATGTTGTAGGGAAGGAAAATGAAGAGCTAAGTGCAGAAATCACTAGCAGTAAAGATCACTAGCAGTTCTCTTGTTTCCTCACGAATATTGTTCAAATGTTCCTGCTAGAGAACAAAGCAAGCAACACTGAATAGAATTGAGCAAATTAAAATCTGATTCAACATCCTTTCCCAAAAGCACTGTGATGGGAAAAAGTTCTGCAAAAGTTTTGTAAGAGTGGAAGAAAGTCCCGGGCATCACTTTTGCATGTCAGCTTTAAACATCTTGTCTGTGGTGCTTAAACAAGTTGGGAATGAAGCTGTCTTAAGCAAACTCTTCACTGGATTTCAATTTGTTCTTCAGCTTCGGAAACATCTGGCCAGGGGTTATGTTTGGGTGGCTATGGGGTGTGAATTCAGTGGTACAGATTTTCCAGCATGTCATGATCTACTTCCATAAGGAGACCCTGATCTAATTCTACCATCTACTCCCATTAGGGGGATCCTGAATTCTAGACAGAGACTTAAGATATCTCTCTCTCTCTCTCTCTCTCTCTCTCTCTCTCTCTCTCTCTCTCTCTCTCTCTCTCTCTCTCTCTCTCTCTCTCTCTCTCTCTCTCTCTCTCTCTCTCTCTCTTCTCTCTCTCTTCTCTCTCTCTTCTCTCTCTCTCTCTCTCTCATGATGCCTCTGTGCATGCGCAGAAGCATCCGGGGAGTGGGGGGAAGGTTGGCAGAGCCACCTGCCACCGCCACTACCAGTTGGCCAAACTGGGAGCAGCCCACCTCTGATATATTTGTATCAATGGTGGGATTCAAATAATTTAACAACTGCTTCTCTGCCCTAATGACCAGCAGGGTAGGTGGGGCTTGGTGGTCATGTTACTGGGTTGGCATGGCCAACTCAACATCACTCACATTGATGGGCGCTTCACCTTAGCTGTTACAATGTAATAAGGGTTAACCAGAGAGGCAGTTTCTGTAAGGAGGGCAATAAAGATTAGGCTAGAAACTCCACCAGAATGTTTCCTTCCTGCCTTCCTTACAGGATTAGCCTGTAAAGTGGAAAAAAACAAAAGGAGATTTCTTCCAACAACCGGTTCTCTGAACTGCTTAGAAAGTTATCAACCGGTTCTCCCGAATGGGTGCGAACCGGCTGAATCCCACCACTGATTTGTATACTCTTCATTTGTCCCTCTGTCTGCTGTGCTTTGGGTATGGGATTTCTAATCTTTGTTTCTGGATGCACACACCAAGGAGTAGTTCTTATTGGATTCCCCTCCTGATAGGATGTAGTTAGCTAGATGATAAACTTTGCCTAGTTCTATAATTCATTGCTTCCCTACTTGTGGTCTATGGACCTCTGGGGGGGGGGGAGGATGTTGTCAAAGGGGCCCTGCAAAGACTTGAAGAAATGATGATTTAAATCTTGAGTTAAGTCTGTGGGCATGGTCCAAGGCCACAAGAGATGTTTAAATGGGGTTTGTGGTAAAGAAAAGGTTGATAACCACCAGAGGTGGGTTCCTACTGGTTTGGCTGAGTAGGTAGTAACTTGGCCTGCCACGTCCCCAAACTGGTTCTATCGGTGGTGCCTACAGCAGCACCATCTTGTTTTTTTTCCCTTCTGTGCAGAATCACTTTTTCAGTGTTGCGCATGTGCACGTGCCACCTCCGTGAGCGAACCCACCCATGATAACCACTGCTTTCCTTAAATAAATCTTTTTCCCCCTCTCAGAGTTATTCAAACCCGATTTTTAAATCGCTACTTAGGTCAGAGTCCTGCTCTCAGGAAGGCTTCCTCCTACAACAGTTAGCATGGCCCTGACCCCCTCCGTTCTGTGCCAATAAATCAAGTGTCAATTTCCTTTTTGTGAAGCAAGTCTCTGAGGACAGGTGGTTTCCACTGGTATTTTTAATAGGGTTTTTTTTTAATGAGTGTCTTGGGGTTGATTGTTCTATCTACTTGACACCTTGCCATCAGGGCAGTTACCAGTGAATCATTCTTCCTCTGCCCTTGATCTAGAAAAAGAAACCCACAGTATCCCACTTTCACCTGAGAAAAGGAGGAAGGAACTGCTGTGCCGTGTTGGTAGAAGTCGGAACGCATTTCCATCCTTGATGGAAAGCAAAAAGATGGAGGTTGTGAGAGCAGACTGGGGAATGTTCCCCAAGAAACAGTCCATGTGTCATTCTCATGCTTGGGCAGAACAGGTAGAGTAGACAAGATTTTAATTCCTTTTGCTCTGAGCAGTCCTTGGTTGTCCCTCTGAGCTTTGTTGTTTCCTTGTTGGCATTTCATTACCCCAAACTCGGTACCCTCGTTTAGTTAATGAAACGTTGGCGAGAAAACAACCAAAGTCACAAAACTCTTCGTTTCAACCCTGAGCTGCACATATTCTTCTCTATCAATTCCCTGGCTCTACTGATCTCCGCATCCCGATGCAAATCAGAAAAGCGGAAGAAGAGGGAGGAATGAAGAGGGAGTGAGAAGGGAATGTAAGGAGGGTGAGATGGTGGGAAGGGGAGAAAGGAATGGTTGAGGGGGAGGGGAAGTAGAAGAGGGGATTGTTGGAGGGGAGAAATGAAAGTTGGAGGGGTAGAAGAAAGGGTGTATGAAGGATAGAAGTGTTATGAGTTGTATTTATTGCTTTTTTTTCTTTTTAACTGCACAGTATTTAAGTGATTGTATAAAGGAAAATGAAAATGAAATAAAATGTTTGAAGTAGAAAAGCGGAAGCAAGCGAGGGGAAGCATTTTTATGCACTTTAATCTGGTTTCTAAAACTATCCACAGTGAAAGCAGTTCACATGACTTACAAGAAGATATAAATATAGTTGTGATGACCCGGGGAAAGGCACAGAGGCAACACAGTTAGCTGATAGTTCAAATCACCCCTTTATTGCTCCAACTTTCCCCCAAATGCTCCCACTTTGATGGGAAGTCCCAGAGCAAAGTGATCACACACCCACACCCACCCACCCACCCACACACCTCCAGCAGCTTCTGGATGCAAGTAGTCCAGCACAACGCTGTGAGCACTATGGCTGCAAAGTAATCAATCCAGCAGGGTAAGGAAATAAGTCAGAGGTGGGTTCCTACCGGTTCGGACCCAGTTTGGCTGAGTAGGTAGTAACTCAGCCTGCCACGCCCCTGAACTGGTTCTCTCAATGGCACCGTAGGCATTGCCATCTTGTTTTTTTAGTACTGTGCATGCACACGCAGTGCATCCCTGAGCAAACCGGCAGTAGCAGCAGCCAGAACCCACCCCTGGAATTATTTTATTTATAGGGTTTGTATGCCGCCCACTCTTGAGAGACTCAGGGCGGCTATAAGTCAATGAGTCCAGGAAGCAAAGGAACAAGGCAATGATTTGTGGAAGCAAAGGAACACAGCAATTAACCCAGGAGGCAAGAAATGAAGCAAGAAGTCCAGGGAACTCCAAACAACAGCAATGGCACACAAAACTCCATGAATGCCCCTCCACCCAGCGTCTCCTTAAAGCTCAGTGCCCAAGTGTGCCTTGTGAAAAGGGGTGGGGCGCTCTCCTCCCAGGTTGTTGAGTCAACCTCTGTTGTTCCCTCCTTCTCTCCATTCTCCATTCTTGGAAATCAGGAGGGAGTGGTCCTTGCTCATTAACTGAACTCTGTTGCTCCTCATGTTCACTGCTTACCCTCTCTTGGTCACCTCCCTGCCTACAAACCATCCAGTGGTGGGATTCAAATAATTTAACAACCAGTTCTCTGCCCTAATTATTTCTTCCAACAACCAGTTCACCAAACTGCTCAGAAAGTTAACAACCGGTTCTCCCAAACTGGTGCGAACGGGCTGAATCCCACCACTGAAGCCATCCCAATCCTGAAAGGCCCTGGCCTGACTTGGTCTGCTTCTCCCCACATTCCTCCAAAGCCAACAAAGCTGCCCTCTCGATCTCCATTGGCTTCATCTTCCTCCGCAGATTCAGGCTCCAACGGGGGCACGGCAATAATTCTGTTTTGACTGAGTTTTCATTCTTAGTGTGCTGCTCCTGTGGCTTTCCTGAAAAGGAACCCCCAAAGGCAGGCTACTCTTCCCAAATTGTCAGAATTAAGGATTGCTTTGTTGCAATTGCAAAACAGTAGGCAGTTCTACTTCTCATTGAAGCGGAGAACAGCAGGGTGGAAAACCCAAGGCCTTTCATAAAAAATATAAAATAAAATTTTACGCTCTTTCTTCCCCAAAATTACATCACAGGCCCTCTTTCTCAAACAATTCTGTTTGGACATTTTGGATTTTTAAATTATTTTTTGATTAGGGTGTTGCAACGCTTTTAGCCATGTATCATCTACTTAATGAATTTCACAAATTCACCATTTTCACTTCCTCTTTCACAAAGAATTGGATTGGGGAGAGTTACACCATTGAGATATGCTGAATCATAGCTTCATCTCTGGAAATAAATTCACATTATCTTTAGTGCTTTGTCAGAGTTGTGTATTTCTCTAAATGTACGCCAGAAAGGGAAAAAAAGTACAAAAAAGGGGACAAAACATAGTTGCATAAGATTTCCTTGCTCTAATTTGTAGATGCACCAACTTATTTTGAATAAAAATTCAACAGATGTCATCTTAGTGGGAAAGACCGGATATTAGTAAGACACACTTTGTGATTTTGTGAGAACTTGCACAGTAAATATCGCTCTGTTCCTTCCTCCAAGTGTTCAGTTCTTTAACTCTTCTCAAAAAGTATTTGTATTGGTGGCTGTTTGTGGTTCTATTTTATATTTTTTAAACCTTATACAGTTGTTGTGGCCCACCAGCAGGCAGTGGAGATGGTGGCAGACTCAGAGAGTGAGGAGGTTGGGGAGGAACACGGACCAGTGCTGGAGTCTGGGGAAGGCTCTGATGAGGGCTCTGCATCAGAGGCAGAGATGGGGCCAGGGACATCCAACAATTGTCAGCTGCCTTCGGAGTTGAGATCAGTGGGGCAGAAGGACAGCTGGAGTTTGTTCCCGATGTGCGCATGCACAGAGCTGCCAGGAGAAGGGAACAGTTAAGGAACAAGGGCCGACTCGGGAGTAAAGGCACAGGTGGATGGTGAATGGCCCCTCCCAGAGGGAATAAAGAGGAGCAAAAGGGGAATGGCGTTTGCAGGAGACAATTAGTTCGCTTAATTAGTGTGAAGAATTGTTTGTGACTCTCAGAGACTCCTTGCCAATTGTTGTCTTGTACAGCATTGTGAAGATAGCGGCCTGGCAGCTCTCCAAGCCTGATAAGGTCTGTGGTTGTAAATTCACCCTTGAAAGACTGTTTGCCGGGACTTTGCTGGATGTGAATGAGAGGAATTTGCATTAGCTTAATAAAAAGGGGTTTTGTCGGGACAAGGAATCTGCATGTCGATTCCTCGGGAGAGGGCCTTCTCTGTGGCTGCTCCGGCCCTCTGGATCGATCTCCCCGTGGAGATCCGGACCCTCACCACCCTTCAGGCTTTCCGCAAAGCCACTAAGACCTGGCTGTTCCGGCAGGCCTGGGGCTGATGAGTTCCCAGCCCCACTTGAATTGTTGCGACTGTTGCTGTGTTTTTAACTTGCTTGTTCTTTTTGTTTTCCTGTTTGTATTCCCCTTCACCTCTGCTTGTTAGCCGCCCTGAGTCTCTCAGGAATAGGGCGGCATACAAATGGAATAAACATTTCAAACATTGCTTCGTGATTTTGGGAAGTCTAGGTCAGAATAACATTTCTAAATCTTATATTTAATTGTAAATTTCCAAGAAGCCCTTGTGAAGATTTGATACTCTACAATTATATAAATATATGCCTATGCAGTAGGCATTTTATCCATATAATGATTCCCTTGTGTTTCAGATTGTATTAAAATATACTATTTGTGTATTTCTATTCTTTTCCATATTATTAGGTGTGAAAGGTTATCTCTCTACCAGAAAGCACCAGAATTATATCCTAGTACTATCTTGACATGCACAATGTCATATCCTCCCCCTGATGTAAACCCTGTCAATTCCTCACTAGAATAGACTAGAATTTATCTGAGTTTTTATATGAATGCATCAGTTCTGCAAGTCCCAAATATATTAGGAGCACTTGTAGAAAATGAAACCACATTTTTCTGAATCCAGCAAGGTAATTTGTTACAGTAAAAGCAGCTTGATAGTGGAACCAATTATGTAGGAAGGTGATAAACTTTTCCTGTTGGGTGGTATTGAAGATAAGGCTGGGTAAATATTTGTCAGTGATACTTTCATCTTGATTCCTTCGCTGAGCTGAAAGCTGGACAATAGCCTAAATAGCATTTTCTAATTATTTCATGATTCCCTGGAAATGATGCGCGGAACAGATGCTTGCATTAAGGTTAGCACAACCAGAAACAAGTGAAAATTTTAGGAAAACAGATTTCAGTCAAATTGAAACTTGCTGGCAATAAGATTTCATTTACCATGGAATTGTTCATCAACCTGCCTCTTTACTTGAGGTTCTCCACCCACGAAATTATGTGTCAGGATTGCTGTGACTGGTAATTGCATTTAGATGACCTCTATGGTCACTTTCAATTTGGTACAGGTAGTCTCAAGTTCTGAATAGTCACTTAGCAACTGCTCAAAGTTACAACAATCTCTCCCCCCCCCCCCAAAGGTACTTATAACTTGGTTCTGAAGTTCTAATGGTCTCATACCCGTTAGGGCCACATTTTGGGGCATTCAGCAGTCGTGTTGCTTTTACAGCCATTTGAAGCATGAGGTTCACATTTTTGTGAGAAACCAATGTTTTCTTCTGGGGTTTTGGCCAAAAAGGCATCCATAGCGAAAAATGGGTTCACTTAATGACTACCGCATTCACTCAACAACCGCTGCATTCGCTTAACTGCAACAAAAAAGTTTGTAAAATCAGGTTGATCATGTGATGACCTCAGTGGTGGGATTCACATTTTTTCTACTACTGGTTCTGTGGACGTGGCTTGGTGGGCATGGCTTGGTGGGCGTGGCAGGGGAAGGATACTGTAAAATCCCAATTCCCTCCCCACTCCAGGGGAACGTTACTGCAAAATCCCCATTCCCTCCCAATCAGCTGGGACTCGGGAGGCAGAGAATAGACGGGGGCGGGGCCAGTCAGAGGTGGTATTTACCGGTTCTCTGAACTACTCAAAATGTCCACTACCGGTTGTCCAGAAGTGGTCAGAACTGCTGAATACCACCTCTGGATGACCTGCTCTATGACCATCGTGACTTATTAAGCCTAATTGCCAGGCTAAATTCCAGTCGTAAGTCAAGGCTAGTTGTTATTGTGTAATTCTAGATTGATAGACATCAGAAAGAAACTTGTTGTGTGTTTTCCTATTACTCCTGTTACTATAATAACAAAGCCCTTCTTAGAATGAGGAAGCTAAACCTCTTAGGTTTTTTTCCCCCCCTTTGGTCACTTCCCATCAGTTGATGTTAACAGAAAGCCCTTATTGTTTTCTAATATAGAAAGTTAGCAGCCACCCCTCTCCTAAGAGAATGAAATATTTTGGGAAATATTTAAAAAGGCAGAATATTATATTTCCCTAAAGGAGAAACATGCTCTAGGGAAGCAGCCCCCACCTTTCTTAATAGCCCCAGCAGGACTGGGCCAGCCTATCTACAAGACAAAAGACCTTCAGCTCCAGGGTGATGGGATTAAGACATAACCCATCAGGACATAATAGGATTAGCTCTTTATCATCTAGCAGCAGAGCTCATCACGTGACACAACAAACCCCTTAATTACATCACTGAGTAAGCTTCAACCAAGCCTGGAACTCAGACAGCCTACAAAGTTAGCAGTGACCCCTACAACAACCAATAGAATACATGCTCTTGCACAGGAACAGGAAGCTCAAGGGCAAAACCCAAGAGAGGGTAAAAATAACTCTCACTCTCCACTCCATGTGGTCAGCTGCCCAGACCTTAAATCCATGTGGTCCTGTCCATCAATAAACCATCTTTCCAATCAGCCTCCATGTTTCCAGTGTCTTTTTCCCTGCTTGGAATTGAACCAGATAGAGATTTCTTCCAACACTAATAAGACTTAGAAAAAAACAGCATTGCTTCTGCTCACCAAATTTTATGTGGCTAACCATGAATCACAATCCTGACTGTCAGGTTGTTGTCTACATCTAACAAATGGTCCATATATTTCATGCCTCTGACTTTTTCTGGATTTCAAGTTAAATTATTGGCTTTCCTCCAATGGAGGATGATTAAGCCCGTGGTATCTCCTTCCTCCTGGGTGAATATGTTCCACCTGTTTCTGTAATTAAATCCAGGCCTATGACTGCTATCGGGTCTCATGAAAAATCTTCTTGAAACAATGACTAATTGATTTGGACCAGAAAGGTTGATCTGCTGCCCCGAATTAGCTATGGGTCTTAGTTTTGACGTTGCTGTTTCACGAGTCCCTCCTTCTCCTTTTCTAGAACACCCTGCTCTGATCACCTCCATAGCAATTACCTTCCGAGAAAGCACAGCGGCATAAACACAAGCGATTCAAAATATCTGGTTCAATCGTTTCTTTCCAGTCCTGCTCGGTGTATGATTAAGTGTGACAGTCGCATGTTAGCACAGCGGCTCCATCCGGCTAATGTGAGTTGTTTATGTCTTGCCCATTTCACAAGAAAAGCTGTTAATGAGATGCTGGCAGCTGCTGAAATGTGGAGAACCTTTGCACTAACAGCAGAGAAAACGAGATCTTGTTTCAGCAGCTGCCCACATCTGCTCAGAGATGTCCACCTTTCGGTTACAATTAGCTGATGTGTGCTACAAGCTAAGCCAGAGGCATACAGCCACTCACATCACTGTGTGGTCACCAGAAGTCGCTTGTTACCTTTTTGAAGATTTTGCGCTGCAGCTATAGGTAAAGATTCCCCTCTCACATATGTGCTAGTTGTTCTCAACTCTAAGGGGCGATGCTCACCTCAGTTTCAAAGCTGAAGAGCCAGCGCTGTCTGAAGGCGTCTCTGTGGTCATGTCGCCGGCATAACTAAACACCGAAAGCTCATAGAACGCTGTTACCTTCCCACCAAAGGTGGTTCCTATTTTTCTACTTGCATTTTTACGTGCTTTCGAACTGCTAGGTTGGCAGAAGCTGGGACAAGTAACAGGAGCTCACTCTGTTACACGGCGCTAGGGATTTGAACCGCTGAACTGCCGACCTTCTGATCGACAGGCTCAGCATTTTAGCCACTGAGCCACCTGTGTCCCTATGCTATAACCAGTGGCTAAAAATGGGGTGAGCATCGGAGATGAAAAATCGCGCCACAGCAATGATAGATATTTCTGGTCTTCCCAAAGTGGAGGAGTTTACCAGGACTGTTGAGTTTAATAATATGAATGATTCTGAAGGTGGAGAAAGTAAGTTAGGGAAAAATTGGGGATAGGGAACGATCAGTGCCCACAATGGGCATTTGAAGCAGGTGTTTCATGCATAGCAACTTGCATTGTGTGCTAACCATCAATCTTTTGGATCATCTTACTTGAGCAGATGAAAGAAATGAGACATTTTTAGGATGATAACAGGGGACTTCATGTATCCTTAGAGAATCAAAGCCTTGTCAAAAAAAAGGAGGATGTGCCATTCAAAATGGATAAAACTAATGTGTGGCACCAACCATCCCAGATTAAAAGATACATAGAAGTATCTGTAGTGATAGAAAATTGAAATTATAGTGGCAGAAGACCCCCAGGCTAAAGGTAATCTGGGGTCTAGTCAGTGGTGGGTTCATACTGGTTTGGACTGGTTTGGCCAAACCGGTAGTGGTTTGGTGGTCTGGATCACCGGAAGCGGCAGCGACCCAGGCCTGCCACGTCCCCGAACTGGTTCTCTGGTGGCGCCATCTTGTTTTTTGCCTCTGCACATGCACAGAACAATTTTCATTGCACTGCGCATGCGCGCACAGCATGCATCAAGCATGAGCCAATTGGCAGTTACTGCCTTGCCGGAACCCACCCCTGGGTCTAGTTCTTATTTTACTATCTTCTGTTATGTAATGCTGCTATGAGGAGTACATTAAAGATCATACTGAGCTTTGGAATAAGGATGAGATATTCATATAAACATGAACAGATACAGTATACACCTAGATCATTATGGCGTTGAGAGCAAAAGGAGATAATGATGATATGTCGTTCTGGACTTACAGCAGTGACTTTGGGGATTGTTTGAAGTTACAATGGCATTGAAAAAAGTGACTTATGGCAGCTTTTAATATTTATGATCGTTGCAGCAACATCATGGTGACCTGATCAAAAGTCAGAAACTTGGAAACTAATTTATATTTATGACAATTTCAGTGTCCCGGGATCATATGATCACCTTTTGCAAACTTCTGACATGCAAAGTCAGTGGGGAAGCCAGATTCACTTAACTTTGGGGATTGGGTAACCTAGTAATCTAGTTACCTAGTAATCTAGTAAGTAAACTAGAACTTAACTTCTGACATGCAAAGTCAATGGAGAAGCCAGATTCACTTAACTTTGGGGATTGGGTAACCTAGTAATCTAGTTATCTAGTAATCTAATAAGTAAACTAGAACTTAACTTCTGACATGCAAAGTCAATGGGGAAGCCAGATTCACTTAAGTGTTTTGGATTGGGTAATCTAGTAATCTAGTAACCATGTTACTAATTTAACAACTGCAGTGATTCCCTTAACCATTGTGGCACAAAGAAGAATGTAGAACAGAGCAAAACTCACTTAACAACTGTCTTGCTTAGCAACAGAGGTTTTGGGCTCAATTAAGGTCATAAGTCAAGGACTAATTGTAACGAAGACGTAACTTGAGATTTCCTTACTTCATGGAATGGTTATGCAAGAGGGACATTGGACAGGTCCCTGGTGTTCTCTGCAGCTACTCCATGTGAAAGGGAAGTTACTCAACATCCCCACCCATCTGCCTTGAACTGATTTCACTGACAGCACATTTCCATGTTTGCATGATGCCATTCCCTCTCCTCTAGCTTCAACAAAAGACAATTGGTATAATCTTCCTCAGAGGAATTTTGCTTCCACGGCTCCAAGAGGTCGCAGGTCACAAGGGAACCCATAGAAACAGGAAACGGAGCTTCCTCAGTCTACTCTCCAATACTCAAAAACCTGTTTCCTTTCTCTCCCACAAACACACAACCTCGCAATCCAGCGTTTGGTTTCAGATCCAGGGTGAAAGCCACAGAACCAAGTGAAAGATTTCAGAGGGCCTCTGCTGAGGACCAAATGAAGGACACCATGAGGTTCTCGCAAGACAAGAGAATGTGGGAGGTATTTTCAATATTGCTTTTACTAACCTTCGCAGAAGCCAATTCAACAGACCCAGCTGTGGTTACGACTTTGGATTCTAGCACAGTGGAAGTAAGTCATCCTGGTTTGACTGTTCCTGAAGTCCAGAGCCTTGGAGGTGTGGAGGCAACATCGTCAATACCAGATTCTCCTCAGAATCCCACTTCTGTGCTGACTATCAAACAGGATGGATGGGACATAAAACACAGCCCTCTTACCACCCAGGAGGAAATTCAAAGCTCGCCAACTCCAGCTACAACGGAGCAAGGTGAAAATATCACTCTTAAAACTCCTGGCAGAGAAAAGGACAGTGATGGTAGTGGTACACATGCCAAGGCATCGATCCGGCCTAAGGAGGGTGGGCATCCAGCACAGATCCAGCCCCGAAAGGGTCCCCTTGAAAAGGAAGCACCGAAAAGTCCAGTTGTGAGCAGAACTTCCAGGCACTCGGGCTACGGCAACAACGATGGGCAGCAGGCTAAAGATAACAGAAGCCCCAGCTTTGAGACGACCAGGGGAAAGTAAGCAGAAACATATTGCCTCCAATATTTTTCTTTCTTTCCTTAGGAAGACTTTATAGAAGCCTAGGTAAAATTTCCTTCTGTTCTTCAATAAGAGCAGAAGCCATGAGAAAGTTGGGTGATTAAATAAAGCCAACTGAGTCATAAGTAGAAAGGTATAAACTGTGTTGAACTAGGCACTGCAATGACGATGGAGAAAGCAATTATTGTGGATAGTTTGGTCACAGGTAGAATTAGAATGGAATAGAGCTGGAAGGGACCTTGGAAGTCATCTCTTTCCTTCCACCTTTCCCAGGATTAGAACCTTTTTCAGATCTTCACATAATGGATCTAAATAAATTGTATCTTTATGGTTCATATTGTTTTATTTAGTTTCCTAATATGCTTTATGTTGACTGCTTATTTAGTAACCTATGGCTATCACTAAGGGTTGTATCATGATTCATGATGAATGTACCTATGATGACTATGATCATGATTTATCACTTATGTCTTTTATTTACACGTAGAATTTATGCACTGAAGACAAATTCCTTGTGTGTCCAATCACACCTGGCAAATAAAGAATTCTGTTCTGTTCTTTCTGCTTTGTTCTACTCTACTCTACTCTACTCTACTCTACTCTACTCTACTCTACTCTACTCTACTCTACTCTACTCTAGGATAATTTAGATTATAGAATAACAGAGTTGGAAGGGACCTTGGAGGTCTTCTAGTCCAACCCATTGCTTAGGCAGGAAGCCCTACACCGCTTCAGACAAATGGTTATCCAACATCTTCTTTAAAACTTCCAGTGTTGGAACATTCACAACTTCTGGAGGCAAATTGTTCCATTGATTAATTGTTCTAACTGTCAGGAAATTTCTCCTTAGTTCTTAGTTCTTAAGTCTTCTAATCCAACCCCCTGCTCAAGTAGGACACCCAACACCATTTCAGATAAGTGACTGTCCAGTCTCTTCTTAAAAACTTCCAGTGATGGAGCACCCACAACTTCTGAAGGCAAGCTGTTCCACTTGTTTATTGTGCTCACTGTCAGGAAATTTCTCCTTCATTCTAGGTTGGATCGCTCCTTAATTAATTTCCAACCATTATTTCTTGTCCTGCCCTCTGGTGCTTTGGATAATAATTTGAACCCACTCTTCTTTGCAGCGGCAAATACTGGAATACTGCTATCATATCACATAGTTTTGGTTATTTAAATTACATTGATTCTTGAAAAAAGTAAAGCAATCTGCATGTAAGATTTCTAATGTCGTCTGCAATGCAAAATGTCCTGATCTTTTATTAAAGTAAAAAATTATAAATATAAAATATTTATTTTTAACCATTTTAATAGCTGTTTAGGAAACCAGGGGTGCAGATAGTATATTACTGCTTTGTACTTAAAGGTGAGGGACACAGTGGCTCAGTGGCTAAGATGCTGAGCTTGTCAGTCAGAAAGGTCGGTAGTTCGGCGGTTGGAATCTGAGGCATTGGAATTTAATTTCCTTTTTTTGTTATTGGCTGCGTAGTGGAAAACAATTGATTTATGAATCAATTCCATGAAGGGATGTGGGAACTGACACTGACCGAAAGAGGGTTAACATTGAGCAAATAGTCATGAAGAAACACTCATTTCTGTTTTGATTCGCATTTGGCCTTCTGAATAAATTAGAGGTCAATATTCCCTAGAAAGGGAATAAAGGAAAATAAAAGGGACCCGGTGGCTCAGTAGCTAAGACGCTGAGCTTGTCGATCAGAAAGGTTGGTCGTTCGGCGGTTGGAATCCCTAGCGCCGTGTAACAGAGTGAGCTCCCGTTATTTGTCCCAGCTTCTGCCAACCTAGCAGTTCGAAAGCAGGTAAAAAATGCAAGTAGAAAAATAGGAACCACCTTTGGTGGGAAGGTAACAGCGTTCCATGCACCCATGGCATTTAGTCATGCTAGCCATATGACCATGGAGACGTCTTTGGACAGCACTGGCTCTTCGGCTTTGAAACGGAGATAAGCACCACCCCTTAGAGTCGGGAACGACTAGCACATATGTGTGAGGGAAACCTTTACAGTTACCTAATTAAAGGTGATAAATTTATACTAAGGCATGTCCATGAAGCTATTGCTCTGAAAAAGTGGCTCATGGAGTTTTTGGTGTCAATGAGTTGTTGTTTCAATTAAATGTTGGAAGTCTTCCCCATCAGCTTCTTTGCTTCTATTAGTAAATCTCTAAGCTCTTTGGCCAAGATTTTGGAGGATAAATTGAAGGAATGTTGGCTGCTATTTTGGTATTGGAGGTTATAAGTTTGTCTTTTTGCTCTTAAATGACTATGTGGTGGTCCTACACTGTAGTTTTTAATCTTGATTTTATTGCAAGAAAATTTGATTGATGCAATATTGTTCTGAGCCACCCAGAGTCAAGAAATGCAAAAAAAAAAGTAATTTATTAAAAATAAGCCAGTGAGGCAAAGCAGCAACAGAAAGGATGTATTTTGCTTCATTTTAATAGGCTACATCAAGAAAGCAAAATGCTCCTTTGAAGATCCATACAACACTACTAATGACATTGGCAAAGAGAGACAGAGAGAGAGAGAGAGGGAGGGAGAGGGAGAGGGAGGGAGGGAGAGAGAGGGGGAGAGAATATCAATCCGTTTGGGGGCAAGCCATCATTTAAAAGCCTGCAATTAAGTTCCAGTATCACAGCTACCCAACCAGTTGTTGTCAGGACTAACTATCATGATTTGTATATATTTCCTTTGAGAAACCTACTTCATTTACCTGGAAAAGATAAGAATTTATTGAATTGACTCAATAAATGCCCATCAACAGTTACCAAATTTCTTTCAAGTGTATTGGTCCAGTTCTTGATGGATGGGTCCAGATGGAGAAATTCTTCCCCCTCCCCAATGTCCTTGGCTTATTTAAACTAGACAACCTTTCATATTTCCCAATGCCATGGAGAGAAAGTTGGCTTATTTCCCCAGTTATGTCTTTAACCTTAAACTGTCTAGCAAGGACCTCACCCCTTTCCTAAGAGGTGTGTAAAGGGGGCGTGCATAGGTGCACCAGCGTGCCTACCATCCCTGTCCTACTGTCCCCATTTATTCATACCCATTTCCTGTGTTCGTGTCCATGTTTATACTTATATCTGTTATCTCATACATGTTTGACAAACAAAATATCGTATTTTTCGGAGTATAAGACACACCAAGGTTTTGAAGAGGCAGATTAAAAAAAAAGGTTTTTTTGCACTCTGCAGACCTCCCACAATGGCCTATTTTCCTGGCCCATAGCCTTTAGGGGGGCTTGCAGTGTGCTTCTGGGGTGTGCCCCCCCAAATGAGCAAAATAATGGGCTGTTTTTTGCAAAAATGGGCCTGTTTTTTGTCAAAAAAATTTCATGCATAGCCTTTAGGAGGCTTATAGAGTACTACTGGGGGCTGGGGAGGGGCAAAATTGAGCAAAAAAAGGCCCGTTTTTCAGTCATTTTTGCCCTCCCCAGCCCCCAGGAGCTCTCTGAAAGCCTCCTAAAGGCTATGCACGGCCATTTTGGAGTTTTGAGAGGCAAAAAAAAATCTGTATTTAGTGTATAAGATGCACCCAGGTTTTCAGCCTCTTTTTTGAGGGAAAAGGGTGCGTCTTATACTCCGAAAAATACGGTAGGTAAATAAAATAAAATAAAATAAATGGCCCTTATCCTTTGGCGCATCCTGTTTTCTTTGGTGACCAGCTTTTCAGAAGTGCCTCAGAAAAGAGAGATCAAAAGTCTATGGAGGGAACGAAAAAGAGGAATTGATGATGACATCTCTCACAGTTTCATAAGGTTAACAAGTCTGTTTGACACCCCAGATAATTGGAAACTTTTCTTCAAATGCATTGCAGGGAGTAGAATGTATTCTGTACGGATTGCACAGATTCAGTCCTGGCATCGTCTTTGACTAAAATGAATCCCAGAGGCTGTGGTGCTATAGGTTTTTTTTATAGAGAGATTGGTATAAGACAGATAAAAACAGAAGCTGCCAATATCTTTCTGTCGAGCCTTCTTAACTTAGCAGCGACCAGATGGTTTTGCCTGGTACAGTTACTCCTCGACTTACGACCACAATTGACTCCAAAATTTCTGTTGCAAAGGGAGACATTTCTTACGTGAGTTTTGCCCCATTTTTACGACCTTTCTTGCTGCGGTTGTTAAGTGAATCACCGCAGTGGGCTGCTGGGGGTTTGCAGGGGTTCGGGAGAACCTGTAGCTAAGATTTTGTGCAGTTTGGAGAATCCCCAAATCCCACTCCTGGCTGGCCCCGCCCACCTTGCCCCTCCCCTCCTAGGAGTCCCCACATGGCCCATTTTGGATGCAGGTAAGCGCAGGGAGTGAGGGAGGGGGACGCAGGCAAAAAACAGGCCTACCAGAAATTCAGGAAGGCCCATTTCCGGCCTCCTGGGGGCCTCCGGAGCCTGGAGAGGCCATTTTTGCCCTCCTGGAGGTTCGAGAAAAGCCTCCAGAGCCTGGGGAGGGCAAATTCCCCCCCACCTGCTGTGGTGCAGGAGGCTGACTAGGCCATGCCCACTATGGCCACACCCACCCAGCAACCAGGCAGAGAACCTGTTGCTAATATTTTTGAAGCCCATCCTGAATCCGCTTTTTAAGTGAATCTGGCTTCCCCATTGACTTTGCTGGTCGAAGGTCACACAATGGGGATAACACGGCCTTGAGAAAACAGCAACGGTCCTAAATATCAGGCCTCTGAATTTTGATCACATGATCATGATGAAAGAAACAAAAGGTTAAAAAGTTATAATGTTTATGTAGTTACTCACCAAGCACCTCTAAATTACAATAAAAGAACCAATATATCTTCACATTCCCCAAGGCTAGCCATTAGTTTTGAGCATCCGTAATGTTTGGAAATTGAAAGGTGAAAAATTTCACACGCTCTAAACACCCTAAATGTGGTGGCTCAGTGGCTAAGATGCTGAGCTTGTCGATCAGAAGGTCGGCAGTTTGGCAGTTCGAATCCCTAGCACCGTGTAACTGAGTGAGCTCCCGTTACTTGTCCCAGCTTCTGCCACCCTAGCAGATCGAAAGCATGTAAAAATGCAAGTAGAAAAAATAGGAATCACCTTTGGTGGGAAGGTAACAGCATTCCATGTGCCTTTGGCATTTAGTCATGCCGGCCACATGACCACGGAGACATCTTCGGACAGCGCTGGCTCTTCAGCTTTGAAACGGAGATAAACACTAGAGTTGGGAATGACTAGCACATATGTGTGAGGGGAACTTTTACCTTTACTTTAAACTGTGCAAGGGTCGTAACTGTGAAAAATGGTGATAAGTCACATTTTTCAGTGCTGTTGTAACTTTGAATGGTCACTAAATGAACTGTTGTAAGTCGAGGACTACCTGTACTTCCCATTATTCTCACTTAATATTGGCATAGAAGCTAGGGATGATAAGACAGTGTACAGTGTATTTGGATGGAGCCATGCTACAGATGGAAACTTCCGCTTACTAATTATTAAAAAAAAACGTATATATCTGCTTATCAAACAAAATCAAAATAATATAAATTTTTCACACGCACAAACAACTTTGCAGATCTCATGAAGACTGCAAAGAATCTCTTGGAATAAGTTGTTACACTCCTATTTCAAATACTGCACTAGCTGTTAATTCATATCACTGCCATATGTAATCTGATGTATTCGATTTTTACCCCGCCTTTATAACTTTATAAGTAACTCAAGGTGGCAAGCACAACAATACTCCTTCCTCTTCCTATGTTGTCCACAACAGCAACCCTTGAAGGTGCGTTTGGCTAAGAAAGAATGACTGACTCAAAGTCATCCAGCTGACTTTCATGCCTAAGGTGGAACCACAACATCAATGACTTAGTTTCAAACTTCATGAGAGTATGTCCAGTGGTGGGATTCAAAATCTTTTACTACCAGTTCTGTGGGCATGGCTTGGTGGGCATAGCAGGGGAAGCATATTGCAAAATCTCCATTTCCTCCTCACCCCACTAACCTGCTTTCTAGCTCCATTCTCCTGTGCAGGGAAACAAAAGAAGACCCAGCTCATCAGCTGGGTCTCAGGAGGCTGGTTTACTACTAGTTCTGAGGGCGTAGCTTGGTGGGCATGGTGTACCTTGGTGGGCATGGCTTGGTGGGCGTGGCAGGGGAAGAATACTGCAAAATCTCCATTCCCTCCGATCAGCTGGGATTCGGGAGACAGAGAATAGATGGGGCGGGGCCAGCCAGAGGTGGTATTTGTCGGTTCTCCGAACTACTCAAAATTTCCTCTACTGGTTTGCTAGAACTGGTCAGAACTGGCTGAATACCATCTCTGCTCCTGCCTCAGGTCTTCTGAGGAGGTTCATCCTTGGCTGCTACAGCTTATCTGGCAAGGATTTGGGTTGAGGGCTTCTCTATTGCTGTCTCAACTGGTTAGAATATCTTCTTGTAGAAAAGCCCTCAAAACACTTTTGATGTCAGGTGCAAGGAACTAGAAACTAGAACTAAAGTGATATGTTTCTTGTTCCTTACCTATAGACAGGAATCTTGCCAGGCTAAAGTACACATGGCATGACTACAAGGTAAATACTTCAGCCTCTGCCTTCCCAAAAGAGACTCAAGGCTACTCAACTGTTTCACTCCTCCCCTTAACTCAGTGCCAGATTCCACCACTTTTGTATATTTTTGTTTGAATTGTTAATTTTTATATAATTCTATGTGTGGTACTTATTTTCATTGATATTAATTGCTGTTTTGTTTTTAAAGTCTTTATTTTACATTTATTTTTTATTATTATAACTGTCAAGAGACTTTATTAGCTGGCAACATACCGAGCATGGAAGCCAAAACAACAAACCATTGGATAAGTAATATTAAACACAAAGTAATTTTCATGATGAGTATGCAAAGGTTTGGGGAGTTTAAGGTATAGTATGGCTGCTTCTTGCTGTTTGTAAAAAGATATAAATAATTCTTTAACCTTCTGGATTTTTAATTTTTGGAACGCGATTGCTTGAATAGTACAGATAATGACTCTGGGCAGAATTAAGCTATTTGTTCAGATGGCATTCAGAGAGACAAACTGTACAAATTGTAAGAGCACAAAAACTCTTAGTTGTCTCATCCCCTTCCCCCTTGCTTTATCACTCCCATTCAGCCTGAAATAATAGCAATTGGCTACTGGCTAACATTATATTACAACCATAAATTTAATAATAGGAACCAGAAAACACTTGACTTTGGTTTACAACATAGTCTTAAAAGTGGTTATGACCTAGGGACCAAAGAATACAATACTCGAATTTGGAAACCTCAGAACAATACTGGGCCATTAGTTCAGCCTTTTCCTTTCCTTTCCTTTCCTTTCCTTTCCTTTCCTTTCCTTTCCTTTCCTTTCCTTTCCTTTCCTTTCCTTTCCTTTCCTTTCCTTTCCTTTCCTTTCCTTTCCTTTCCTTTCCTTTCCTTTCCTTTCCTTTCCTTTCCTTTCCTTTCCTTTCCTTTCCTTTCCTTTCCTTTCCTTTCCTTTCCTTTCCTTTCCTTTCCTTTCCTTTCCTTTCCTTTCCTTTCCTTTCCTTTCCTTTCCTTTCCTTTCCTTTCCTTTCCTTTCCTTTCCTTTCCTTTCCTTTCCTTTCCTTTCCTTTCCTTTCCTTTCCTTTCCTTTCCTTTCCTTTCCTTTCCTTTCCTTTCCTTTCCTTTCCTTTCCTTTCCTTTCCTTCTTTCCTTTCCTTTCCTTTCCTTTCCTTTCCTTTCCTTTCCTTTCCTTTCCTTTCCTTTCTGTCCCTTCCCTTCCCTTCCCTCCAGGGGTGGTATTTACTTATATTCCCTATCGATTCGCAAATGTGAGCGTGCCCATGTGCTCAGCTACCTCCGTGCATGAACTCAGCCTTCCGTGCATTGTGCTTTTGGTGAAAAAAGGGCCTAAATGGGATGCCATAGATCCAGGGCGGGTGGGCGAGGCCATCCATGATTTCCTCTACCGGTTCGGTTGAACCTGTCCGAACTGGTAGAATACCACCTCTGCTTCCTTCCCTCAGTCTTTCCTTGCTTCCTTCACTCCCCTCCCCTTCCCCTCCTCCCTCCCCTCCCTCCCTTCTTAAAGGAATATTCTTCTTTGCATTTACCACCTTAGAAAGGAGGCAGTTATATAACCTGCAACTGTTATGCGTGAGCTATAAATAAACATGTTAATTGCTGGCAACGTACGCAGGAGTTTATTAAAAAAATATCCAAGGAACTAAATCTCAGTACAGGTTTTCCCAACCTGCTCCATGCTGTGAAGATTAAGGGGTATCCGTGTATAGCAATGTAGTGGGATTGTTGGAAGAGTGTGGGAAATGGCATCAAAGAATGTAATGCTTTCCTCTCACACAGAATTTCTTTTCCTGTTAAGATGAATTTATTATAAGATTCTTCTCACTGTGATGTCCTCCCAGTTGGCAGCTTTGACCCAAAATCTCCCTGTTCTGAAAAAACTGCTCTTCTATCTAGAACCGTGGCCTTAATTTTTCCTTTCTCTTCTGCTTCCTTATTAGCGAAGCTTCCTGAATTTTTACAATTTTGTACTTATTGTATAAGCCTCGAGTCCTGAGAAACACTCCTGTGTGAAGTATATATTTTTTCTACACAGGTGTAAGGTAAGACAAGATCCACTTGTCTATGCACCACATAAAATGCACCACATCTAACTGATTTGCTTAAATAACACCTCAGAGGGAGACAATGAATGCACAAAAGTACACTTTAAAAAAACACCAGACAGTCTAGAAAGACATTTAGAAAACTCTGGAGTTCCTGTAAAGAGTCCTTTGAACAATGAAAGCTTTATAAATAGCAATTTTCAGACCAAGGATCTGAAGTTCTGCTAATTTGTTTCACTATGAGTTGAATGTTACAGACTTGAAAGTGGAAGGAGTGTTGTGGCCCGCCAGCGGAGGCAGTGAGGAGGTTGGGGAGGAACATGGGACAATCCTGGAGTCTGGGGAAGGCTCTGATGTGGGCTCTGCATTGGAGGCAGAGATGAGGCCAGGGCCGTCTGACAGTTATCAGCTGCCTTCGGAGTCAGAGATCAGTGGGGCAGAAGAACAGCTGGAGCCTGTTCCCAATATGCTTATGCACAGAGTTGCCAGGAGAAGGGAACAGTTAAGGAACAAGGGCCGACTCGGGAGTAAAGGCACAGGTGGATAGTGAATGGCGCCACCCAGAGGGAATAAAGAGGAGCAAAAGGGGAGTTTGCAGGAGACCATTTGTTTGTTTCATTAGTGTGAAGATTTGTTCATGACTCTCAGAGACTCCTTGCCAATTATTGTCTTGTACAGCGTTGTGAAGATATCTGCCTGGCAGCTCTCCAAGCCTGATAAGGTCTGTGGTTGTAAATTCACCCTTGAAAGATTGTTTGCCCGGACTTTGCTGGCTGTGAATTAAGCATTAGCTTAATAAAAGGGGTTTTTGTTGGGACAAGGAGCCTGCTTTGTGATTTTGTGAAGTCTAAGTCAGAACAAGGATCTTCTTAGATTGCTATCAACCTCTGTGGAGATTGGGAGAGTGGATGTCCATGTCTCTCCAGCCGTCACCT
This sequence comes from Thamnophis sirtalis, assembly GCF_051295495.1. NCBI lineage: Eukaryota > Metazoa > Chordata > Lepidosauria > Squamata > Natricidae > Thamnophis > Thamnophis sirtalis. The sequence goes on from NW_028261390.1 coordinate 13,255,626, forward strand.
CCATTCTTACGCCTCTTTTCTGCCACTGCTTGATGCAAATTCTTATAAGGGGCTCCTCTAGTTAACTGCTACTTTCAAGCATCCAGAAGTCATGTGGCGCACAGACAATACAAGGAGTCCTCGACTTAGGACCAGATTTCGGCCCTACATTTCTGTGACTACGTGAGACAGTTTTGTTAAGTGATTTTGACCCATTTGGTGGCTTTTCTTGCTACAGTATTAAGTGAATCACTGCAGTTGGTAAGTGAGTAACACAGTTGCTCGGTGAATCTGATTTCCCCATTGACTTTGCTTGTCAGAAGATTATCAAGGGGATCCCATGATTGTGGGACACTGCAAACGTCATAAATACGAGTCAGTTGCCAAATATCTGAATTTTATTCAGGTGACCATGAGGATGCTGCAATGGTCATGACTTTGAAAAATGATCATAAACAGTGGTGGGATTCAAATAATTTAACAACCGGTTCTCTGCCCTAATGACCAGCTGGGTATGAACTGCCGCCACCACTACCAGTTGGCCAAACTTGGAGCAGCCCACTTCTGATATATTTGTATCAATGATGGGATTCAAATAATTTAACAACCGGTTCTCTGCCCTAATGACCAGCAGGGTAGGTGGGGCTTGGTGGTCATGTGACTGGGTGGGCATGGCCAACTCAACATCACTCACGTTGATGGGCGCTTCTCCTTAGCTGTTACAATGTAATAAGGGTTAACCAGAGAGGCAGTTTCTGTAAGCAGGGCAATAAAGATTAGGCTAGAAACACCACCAGAATGTTTCCTTCCTGCCTTCCTTACAGGATTAGCCCTGTAAAGTGGGGAAAAAAAACAAAAGGAGATTTCTTCCAACAACTGATTCTCCAAACTGCTTAGAAAGTTAACAACCGGTTCTCCCGAATATGTGTGAGCTGGCTGAATCCCACCACTGATCGTAAATCACTTTTGTCAGTGCCCGGGTAACTTTGAACACTCACTAAATGAACTGTTGTAAGTCGAGGACACACACAGACACACAGAAACAAACAAAGGTGGTACATCCATTTCATTCTGACAGCTGCCATTTTCATTTTTTTTTTAAAAAACTATACTTTCTGAACTATCCTGCTTGGTTAATAGTTGTGTAAAAGAATGAGGAAATACTATTCAATAGGCTAGACTGTGAGAAACAAAAGAAAACCACCAAGGTTTTGAAGAGGCAATTTTTTTTTAAAAAAAAAGGTTTTTGCACTCTGCAAACCTCCCAAAAAACGGCCTGGTTTTTGCAAAAAGCAGGGCATGCATAGGCTTTGGGAGGCTTGTACAGTGCTCCTGGGAGCTGGGGGCGGGGGGGGGGGACGACATGCAAAAAAATGGCTCATTTTTTGATCATTTTTGCCCTCCCCAGCCCCCAGGAGTAGTTTGCAGCCAGATTTTCTCCCTCTTTTTGGGGGGAAAAACGTGTGCCTTATACTCCAGAAAATACGGTACTCAGAGTTAGTTTCAGTTGGAGCAGCAATATAAATGAAATATTAAATAAATATTTCATAAGGTCAAAGCAGGAGGAAAAGTACAGCCTGGACAGAGGCATTGGATCCTTCCTTATCCAAAAATTACAGAACTCCATGTGACAAAGGAAACAAGTGATGATAGACAAATACCTGCCTGAAATGGGTAGTTCATAATGTCAGGCCTCCATTCCGGAAGAAAACAGATATTATTTTCCCCATTAGTCATGCCACAGGGCATTTTAGGGCTGTTTTTGAGAAGAAAAGCATGGCCTTGGACTTACATGCAAATCCACATTTTCTTCGCTTCTAATCTGCTTTATAACATGATCGCTCATCCAGAACAGGTATTAGCTATCTCTAGATAAAGTCTCCAAATGGATGAAGATTCTGAGTTCAGGCAGTCCTCGAATTACAACAGATCATTTACTGACCAAAGTTAGAACGGCCCTGAAAAAAGTGATCTATGACCACCACCACCCCACTTACGACCTTGGTAGTATGATCTCCATGATCGTGTGATCAAAATTCACACAGTGAATTTTCACAGTGCCAACTGACTCATACTTATGACTGTTACTGTGACCCAAGGTCAAACATTTGCAACCATTCGACAAGCAAAATCAATGGGGAAGCCAGATTCATTTAGTAACCATGTTAATAACTTATCAACTGTGGCGATTCACTTAACAACTGTGGTGAGAAAGGTCATAAAAAGGGGGAAATCTCACTTAACAAATGTCTCACTTAACAACAGATATTTTGGGCTCAATTGTGATTGTAAATTGAGGACTACCTGTACTCTGTAGCTAAGACTCTTGTTGGGCGAAGTATTAATTATTGTTAATTTTGCTTTGAAAAGACTCTGTGTTTCATAAATATCCCAGTGTTGTCAAAAAAAAATACTTTTAATTTAGAATTGATCTTGAGCCCTTAAGCTGTGTATGTGCACAAAGGTCAACAGAATGTATGATATTTCAGAGCTGAAATAAACTTATATTTTATACAGTAACATGTTATCCGCAGGAACACTGGTGGTGGTGATTTTATTATATTAATTTATTTGATTCCTTTTATTAGTTTTATTGTTTTAAATGTGGTTTTATATTCTGTAAGCCGCCTTGAGTTGCCACGGGTAAATAGGCGGCAATATAATAATGTAATGTAATGTAATGTAATGTATTATACTATACTATACTATACTATACTATACTATACTATACTATACTATACTATACTATACTATACTATACTATACTAATATAATATAATATAATATAATATAATATAATATAATATAATATAATATAATATAATATAATATAATATAATATAATATAATATAATATAATATAATATAATAATATATTACAAGCAGAGAGCCTCTGGATGAACAGAAAGAATCTGATGAATAAAGAATCTGAGAATCTTCACTTGATTTAGAAGTGAGAACAGGCTCTGGAGAATCAATGTGACATGAAGCAATTCTTAAGTGACGTTTTCAGTGTAGGACTTTGTAGCTCAAGAAAGAAGAACAGAAATACATCATACTGCATACTACATGTGTACCTCAAAAAGCTGGTTGGGAGATACTGGGTATAAAATCCACATATGTATTTGGAAGGTGCCTGCTTTGGATACACCCTTCCTTCTTTCCTTCCTTCCTCCCTCTCTCCCTCCCTCCCTCCTTCCTTCACTCCCTCCCTCCCTCCCTCCCTCCTTCCTTCTTTCCTTCCTTTACTCTCTCCTTCCCTTCCACTTCCCCTCCCTCCCTCCTTTCCTCCCTCACTCTCTCCTCCCCTTTCTTCCTTCCTCCCTTCCCTCCCTCCTTCCCTTCCACTTCCCCTCCCTCCTTCCCTTTCTCCTTCCTTCCCCCCTCCTTCCCTCCCTCCCTCCTCCCCCTTCCTTCCTTCCTTCCTTCCTTCCTTCCTTTCCTTCCCTCCCCTCCCCTCCCCTCCCCTTCCTTCCTTCCCTCCCTCCCTTCCCTTCCCTTCCCTTACCTTCCCCTCCCTTTCCCTTCCTTTCCCTTCCCTTATTTTCTTTCCCTTCCTTTCCCTTCCCTTATTTTCTTTCCTTTTCCTTCCTTTCCCCTTCCCTTATTTCCCTTCCCTTCCCCTCCCTCCTTCCCTTCAAAACCAAATGGGCCTCTGGCATTAAATTTTTAAAAAAGTGTCCAAGTTCTTAGTGACTGCATTTTGTTTGACGAGGATACTGGAGGAACAGGCTAACTTTACTACATGCCAACCTTCAGGGTATTTAGAAATGAACAAGGAAAGGAAGCATGGCGAGGAATTGGGTAGTTGCCGAAAGACTGTAGGCAGGAACTTGGGTGATGGAACTTCAACTCTGACCTCTAGATTTTCAGTAATGAGGTCAGAAATGGGCCTGGTGGAAAGGAACAGAATCGTTCTTCCCTGGTATCTTGGTAACCAGGCAACCATTATGCTAAGCACATGCATCATTTGGACATGTGGCCTTAGGGACTAGAAGAATGTACATGCTGGTGTTCCTATATTAGCTTTGGGGCCTGTTCTATATATATACATACTGTGCGTACAGCACGAGAGTTATATCCTAGAGGTTCCTACATTTTCACCCATTTAAACGGTCTTTTAATTTTTCAGCTGCTGCTTAATGATCTTTAGCATACCGCTGAGGCGATGCTTCTGTATGCGTGGAATGAATTAGACTTCAACAAAAGTTCCGTTTTAAATCTATTTCTATTAAATCTATTTCTGCAAGTCTTCCGGAACCGACTGTAAAAGCAACGCGTGGTGGATGATACGATGCACTCCTAAAATTGCATTACCTTAATCAAAAGGTTGTGATCAATGTGATCTGCCTTATCATTTCCGGTGGCAAGGCCGAATTAATAATTCAGGATGTGCCGAACATTTTGGAAGGAAATTTTGAACCTTATGTTAACACTCTTTTAAATGATTAATGGTATTATTGTCTGTTGCCCCCCAGGATACATAAAAGGTTGAGCGTCTGAGGCATTGGAATTTAATTTCCTTTTTTTTTTTATTATTGGCTGCGCAGTGGAAAACAATTGATTTATGAATCAATTCTATGAAGGGATGTGGGAACTGACACTGACCGAAAGAGGGTTAACATTGAGCAAAACGTCATGAAGAAACTTTCATTTCTGTTTTGATTCGCATTTGGCCTTCTGAATAAATTAGAAGTCAATATTCCCTAGAAAAGGAATAAAGGAAAATAAAAGGGACTCAGTGGCTCAATGGCTAAGACGCTGAGCTTGTCGATCAGAAAGGTCGGTAGTTTGGTGGTTCGAATCCCTAGCGCCGCATAACTGAGTGAGCTCCTGTGACTTGTCCCAGCTTCTGCCAACCTAGCAGTTCGAAAGCAGGTAAAAAAATGCAAGTAGAAAAATAGGAACCACCTTTGGTGGGAAGGTAACAGCGTTCAATGCGCCTAGGGCATTTAGTCATGCTAGCCATATGACCATGGAGACGTCTTCGGACAGTGCTGGTTCTTCGGCTTTGAAATGGAGATCAGCACCGCCCCCTAGAGTTGGGAATGACTAGCACATATATGCAAGGGGAACCTTTAAATTTACCTATTCCTTAGAACTCTCTAGATCAGCATTTCTTAAAGGAAAGGGCATTACGTTAAAAATGGCTGAAGAGCTCAAAAGAAGCATAGGTGATTTCTATGTATCAGTGGAATTATGTATAGGTAGTCCTCCAATTACAACAGTTCATTTAGTGACCGTTCAAAGTTACGTCACTGGAAAAAGTGATTTGTGACCATTTTTTCACACTTTAGGACCATTGCAGCATCCCCTTAGCCACGTGATCAGAATTTCAGATATTTGGCTACCGATTCACACATATGCAGGGTCCCCCTTTGTGGTCCGCATTTGTTGCCTTCTGGCAAGCAAAGTCAATAGAGAAACTAGCTTCACTTAACGACCGTGTTCCTAATTTAAAAACTGCAGGGAATCCCTTAACAATTGGGGCAAGAAAGGTCATACAATGGGGGAAACCTCACGTAACAAAGTGCCCTTGTTTTGCAACATAACGTTTGGGTTCAAGTATGGTCGCAAGTTGAGGACTACCTGTATTAGAAATTTAAACAGAGAAATTTTTATAGAGTAGACTCTTTTCAATCTCAGATCCTCTGCCAGAGGTCTGGAAATTTGAGGGTTCTGCGAATATCTTCTGTTTTTTCCTTACTCGCTTTGCTTTCTTGCTTGCCTATATCCTGCCTTTATTATTTTGACAAATAACACAAAACAGTGGAATGCATAATACTCCTTCCTTCTCCTGTGTATATGTGTGTGTGTGTGTGTGTGTGTGTGTGTGTGTGTGTTATATTTGTGCTGATAAATAAATAAAGGGAGACTAGTATAGATCTATTTCAAGCTATTTAGCTCTCATCAGCTAGCCATACCCTTACTGGGATTTGAACCAATATATATATTTAGTGTCATAACCCCTGGTATGCCCCAATTATGGGAGGAATTTATATTTATCAGCACAAATACAACATATGTGCAGTAACTCCATGACACAAATATTATCCTTATGTATTTGCATTCCGATTTTACAGGATTTCTATCTTGACATCATCACACAGGCTTCCTCATTCTTCTCTATGTACTATGAACCCATGGAGTGTTGGATACCAACTAATGGCTAACAGATTACATTCTCAAATACTAGGATTTAGAAACTGGGCAACTCAAGAAAAATTTACAGAAAGAGTGTACATTATCTTGGTCTATCTCTTTGCTAGCCGATGAAAAGTCTTGGAAATGTGCCTTGGGAAAGGTTGCCATCTGGTGATCGATATTGAGAATTTATGCAACATAAACCGAATCACATTTGCAGCCTTAGACATTAAACTGAATCACATTTGCAACCTTAGACATTACAGGGATTAAGCTATCTAATTTTTACTTATCACATACCTGGTACTCTTCATTCAAGAAAACTGCTCTAAAGTTCTAAACTGGATTTTGATATCACTCATGGGCTGGAGGAAAGGAACAATTTAAGATTAACCCAGACACAACTGAGTGCTTATATTTTAAATTTAAATTTACTTTCTTGGAGACTCCAATAATTCTTTGGATGTAGTCCTAAATTCAGTGGGCTGTCTCAATGTCCATGTTTTAGAGGGGATAAGATGTGCATTCTCAGAGTAAAGTCAGAGTTAGCTATAGGCTAAAGCAAGGAGGCATACAAGAATTATTTTTCCCATGGGGAAAACAACACACACAAACATTTTCCCCAGCTTTTCCTCTTTATAGTTAAAAATAATTTAGTAGAAAGTCAGGAAAAAGGTCATGAAGAAGGAAAAGTCATTTTCCCTTGGCTCTTTCCTCCACTGTGAAGTTTATGCAGATATTGTCTTACTGGATATTATCCAGTTCAATCTTTATGTTTATATTATAACTATAATATAAGCTGATAACCCAGGTATTTATTTATAGGGGTGGGGGAATGTCCAAACCAAACGTAATTTCTAATGTTGAATTTTCCCCTTTATCAGAGGGAGCCTCCTTGTGGAGTACTGTGAAGCCATTACCATGGCAACTCCACTGCACTGTACAGTAGAAGTCATTTTACAGCAGTACAGTAGAAGCCATTTTAAGGCACAACATGTTGCATTGTAACAGAACACCCCCCCCACCCCCCAACGGGTGTTAGGCGTGTCTTACCCCACAGTATTTGTTTCCAAAGTGTAAGTCATCTGTGTACCCAGTTTGGTTAAAATTGCTCAAGGCTTCCAAAGTTATGCTGGAACACACAAACACACACACACACACACACACACACACACACACCATGAGTTCTAGTCATGCCTAAGGCATGAAAGTGACTTTAGGCCAGTCACTGTCTCTGAGCCCAACTCACCTTATAGAATTGTTGTAGTAGGGAAAATAGGAGGAGGAAGTTTAACAAAGTGACTGTCAAATGCTAGGGAAATCAGGAGACCCAGGCAGTTCAAATGGATATAAAGATTTATTGCAAGCTTAAGCTCTCTAGAAGAATCTGAACTACTAACAGTCAAAGCAATTTGGCAGTAGATAAGAAATTCAAGGTGGACTGGATTTGTAGGCATGAATGGATTCATAATTGGTGATGCTATGGACCCCTCCCTCTGACTCAGTCTGGTCATCTCTTACATGACTTTGCAACTCAAATAATGGTGCAGCAGTGACTGGATTAGGATCACTAAAAACTAGTTTTTGAAGCCATCTTCAGCCATGAAAGGCTGTTAGGTCTCCCTTAATTCAGCCTACCTCACTGCCATTGTGGGAAAATATTGGACAAGGGAGTACCATGCATCAAGTCCTGTGACTTGGGTTCCAAAAGATTAATTTGGATTAATTGTGAACTGAAGAAGCTTTTTGGATGAGAAGTGAAACATCTTCAAGCAAAAACAAGTCCAATTACCTTTTGAAAAACACATTTGGGACAACCATGATCTGGATGACTGAGAGTCTCCATAGATATATATCCTATGGATAGTAATCTGTTGTGGGCCAGCAGGAGCTGTTGGAGCTGCAAACAGACTCTGACAGTCTTATGAGTTGGCTCTGGAAGAGGTGGAGGACCCTGGACAGGGTTCCGACTCCAAGCATGGCGCAGAGAGGCTGGTTGGCCACCAGGAGGCGCCTGAGGCATGGAGCAGCAGTGAGAGCCAAAAGGAGTGTGCTCATGACGTCAGGCCTTGGAGTAGTGATGAGGAGACAAGGGAGGTGGTCCTGGATGCCAGGGAACGCCGGGCAGATCGATGGAGAAAACAGCTACGCAGTTACAAAAGATAATTGGACTCAGCTGGTTATAATTAGGCTCCACTCAAGATTGTATTTAAGGAGGGACTCGGGGAGGAGTCTGATTTGCAGGATTCAACTTCATTCATAATGCTGGAGAAGCTGTTATCTGTCTATGTCAAAGTCTGAGTTGCTGCCAAGGTTCTTATCTGTTTGTTTATGCTTTGGCTTTCAGCCACCGAAGTTTATGTTCCCTGTTAATTAAAGTGCTGTGAAATTCCAGTTAAGCTTGTCTCGGCATTTGTTACTGGACGCAGGAGTGGGTCAGAACAGTAATCTAATACAATGGATCCAAATTCTGCCATCTGCATCATCCTACCTCTTAACATAGTGTTTTTTTTCCCCAGATGCCCATCAGAATTTTCATTTATGTTATCAGTTCTATAATAAATCTTATTTCTCCTTCTATTTGCCTAGGAACTGGTGTGCCTACGTTCACACAAGGCTTCAACCCACGATTGTGGTTGACAATGTACAAAGCTACAGCTCTGGGAGAGCCAAGCCGTGCACTTGGATTACGGGATCCTGTGGAACAAGGTATGTAATGGGATTTATATCACTCAGGTGCTTTTTAAATGATGATTAGCTACATTAATGAAGACTGTGAAAACTGCTTAGAAATATTCAATCCTCGTAGGCCAATCTATAGGAAGAGAGAACTTGAAATATACAGAATACTCCATCCAAGGATGGGATGAAGGAAAATAATATTAAATGATCTTTCTGCTAAAGATTCTGGAAAAATTAAAGTTTTCTCAATGGTGGAACACAGAATACAGTTACATATCAACCTTCCACCTACTTCAATCTAGTAATTGGGAAAAACTATCCAAAATTCCAGATAATAGCAATAGCAGTTAGACTTACATACCGCTTCATAGGGCTTTCAGCCCTCTCTAAGCGGTTTACAGAGTCAGCATATCGCCCCCACAGTCTGGGTCCTCATTTCACCCACCTCAGAAGGATGGAAGGCTGAGTCAACCTTGAGCCGGTGAGATTAGAACCTCTGAACTGCAGATAACAGTCAGCTGAAGTGGCCTGCAGTACTGCACCCTAACCATTGCGCCACCTCGGCTCTTATAAGAAAGTATTGTTTTTAATGCTAGCTGGAGATGTTGAGGGGTGAACGTTGGACTTTCTGCATGGAAGGTACATGATTCTTCCTGTTCTTATACAAAACAGCAACAACAACAACTACAACTCACTGTTCAATATCTTTACATTATTAGTTTATAACTTAGTTTTGTTTTTCCAAGATATGTGCCACTGGATTCTAATAATTAACTTAATTCCACAAGAAGACTATATCCCCCAAACCAGGGGTGGGTTGCTGCTGGCATTACTGCCGATTCAGTGTACGTGCAATTTTGTGCACATGCACTCACTTCGCTCATGCGCATTGCGCAGTTGCTCATAAATAGGTCTGCCCATGCCAGAGAAAAAAACCATGCCGCACCGACTAGGGAACTGGTTTGGCGACCCAGGCCAGCAAACCACTATGGCCGAACCAGTCCAAACTGGCAAGAACCCACCTCTGACCAAAACATGTAATAGTGATGCTACAGTCATTTTCATAAACATTTGCTCTGTGAAATAATGGATTATTTGTTCAACTCATACTTATATCCCTTAAAATAACTACAGAACATAGTAAAATGTTCATTGTTCCCTTTAAATGTTCTAGCTGGATAATATGTACTATACTTTCAGTTTTCCTGTTTTAATTTCCAGTGTTTTTTGTATTGATGTGTGTGTCTTTGTGTGTTGGAATCACTGGTGGGTTATGACTGGTACGCCCCATCAGTGGGTGTACTGGTGTCTGCTGGGAGTACCACATACCGTTTCTGTACGGTGCTCTGGAGGGCCCACCCGCCCGCCTGTACTCTTACCGGTATTTGAAGTTTTGGGGGCTTCTGCGCCACGCATGGAGCATATGGCACCTGCACGACGCTCTACCAAGCAGCTGGAGCGTCATGGAGGTGTAGCGGAGCATCGTGGGTGGTAAGTACACATTCGCAGGCTGCATGCATGTGCGTGCGCACTGCATTTGTTCATCTGTTGGGCGCCTGGCCCTGTTGCACTGTACCAGTTGCAGCGGGATCTGGAACCCACCACTAGGTGGAATTGTAGAAGAAAAGCAAGGAGCTAGTGGAATGAACCAGTTTTTCCTATAGTCTTGCTTTTTCATTTTAGGTGTTAAGGACTACAAACCAGTAGTTGATGGACTACTCTTACTTCTCTTGCGTTTAGTTTTTGGAACATGATACCTGCATAGCTTGATTTAAGTGCTTCTAAGAATAGGATAGGATAGGACAGGACAGGACAGAACAGAATAGAGAACTGAACGGAACATTCTTTATTGGCCAAGTGTGATTGGACAACTAAGGAATTTGTCTCTGGTGCATAAACTCTCAATATACATACAAACAACAAAGTAAATTTAATCATAAGATACCAGTAGGACAAGGTAGTAGAAAAGATGAGAAGGATAATAGTAATACATCCATACCAGTGGTGGGTTGCAGGTGGTACGCCCCGGTATGGGCGTACTGGTGCCTGCCGGGAGCACCGGGTACCGTTCCGGTACGGTGCTCCGGAGGGCCCACCCACCCATGCACGGAGCGTATGGCATCTGTGCAACGCTCTGTCGAGCAGCTGGAGCGTCGCGCCGTGTCGCAGGAGGTAAGGACCCATGCGCGTGCTGTGCACGTTCATGTGGTGGATGCCGGGCCCCGTTGCACCTTACCAGTTGGCAACGGGATCCAGAACCCACCACTAATCTGTACTAGATGGGTAAATATCCATAGACATGAGACAGCACTGTAGGAATTACCTATTCAGCAGTGATAGCACAACGTGAAAAACCTGTCTCTGTATCTAGTTATTCTGGCATTCCTGCATTATAATTAATAGTGTCAATATAGCACCACCTTAAACCTTTAATCATAAAGTTAGCCAACTACAAGAAGTTAGACTCTCAGGGTCAGTCAGATTTTCCTTATCCTTGTGCCCTTTATTTGTAGATTGCCTGGACACATTAGCCATTGTCTGCATAGATAGCTGATTAATTAAGAAAGAAAGAGAGACATTCTATCAATCACTCCAAGAAACAAACCTCAGTTTACCTATGAAAGATGCTAAACACTAGCCAGAATAACATGAGGGATATCTAGGGCTGCCTTTAAAGAAAAGAGAGTGAACTTAACTAAACAAACTATTAAAGGATTTAGGTTTTTGACCCATATTCAGCATTTTCCACTGAATATTACATGTGCTGTTTTCCTGCCTTGCCAATGGATATTTCCTGTTTAAAACTGTGCTTTGCAGCTGAGGTAATTCTGTCGCTATGCTTTACTTAATCAACCCCTCCAGTTTTTATCATACGTGTTTATTGCTTTTGACTCCGCAAACTGCTTCCCCGATTTCAGTGTACCAAACCAGCATGTCTGTGAAAACGTGTGTGTGTTAGAAAAGACAACACAAGCATGAAGGTGTGCAACACTATTAGGTTATGTAACATCTATAGGTGAAATCTGTTTTCAGACAAGACTGAATTCGCTTCTGATCCAATGATTGGACTAAGGCAAGATCGTGTGTGCCTCAGTTTTGGAATGGCTGGTTGACAAATACAATGAGATTTTACAGGCATCCATAGTCAATGAGTTTGTAGCCCCTCCGAATTTCATCTATTTTTCATCCAGCTCTTGTACAGTAATCTAAACTGACAAGCTTTTCTGGACTAAGAAAGCTTGTAAATATAATCAGAACTAAACAGAACAGAGGGGCGTTCACCTCCTCTGTGTTCAGAAGCGACACAATTTTTTGCTGTCTAGATTATTTGTGGTACCCAGGCTACATATTGGCAACTCGTGATTAAGGATGCTTTTTAGCTGATCTTCGTGAATACAGATATGAATCGTCAACTTTGTTATTCATTATTAAGCTTTCATTATTCATTGAGAAAGCTTACCGATGAGCTTTTGCGCTGCCTAAATTTTCCCCAACAACTCTCACACCACCCACAATTTATGCTACTGGTTGGGGCGAGCCAATCTGAATCGGCTGAATACCACCTCTGATTCTCACACATTAAAAGATAAATCTAAATCATAAATGAGATAGAAGAGACTTAAGAAAAAAAAAGAATTCTAGAAACAAAACTGATTTGCCTATCTCTACCTATGTGTTGGATGCTAGATTTTTAAGATTTCAACAGCTTAAAAATAAAAAATTTCTGCTTGGAGAATTTCCTGAAGTTGAAATGGATGATTATTTGCCTTCCTTACCCAAGCATTTGGTAATTCTCAAACCTATTAAAAGGAGCAGTGTTTTCATTCAGTTTTCCTCAATCTAATACTAGTTTGGGAAATATTTGTTTTAATTCTCCAAATGTATATATATATCAGATTTCCCAGGATCTTCAAACCTATTTGGTCCATTTTCCACTAGGTGGCAGCCTGGCATATCTATAACGTACGATTAAATTCTAGGAGCAATTTTTTTTTTATTAAAAAAAATGTAATCCATCTCCTTTTATAAAACTCAAACCCATTCCGGTGTTCATATCTTTGTTGCTGTGCCTCAAATACCCTTCATCCAAGATCAACAGCAAATTTAATTACATAGTCATTCAGCAATTGAAATATGCATGGACTTGTTTTCCTCAAACCGTTTCTGTTTTGAATCAGGTCAGGCTGCAGTCTTAGTTTTAGCTCAGATATTCATGTAAGGAGCTGAAGACAATTGATTAATAGTCCATGGCAATCCAAACACATTTCTTAGTCTTAAATAACTTGAATATATGTGAAAGGGATTTAAATGATGATCAGGGAAAAACCTTCTGAAATGCTGAAGTGTATTGAGGACATGAGTATTAGCATCAAAATGTGCCTGGAATTCATAACGTTCTTCCTTTAGCCAATATTAGCATTTTCTCCAGTCACCACACAGTAATTTGTTTCACAATGGTTGCTTATATTCTTACAAGATACAAATTCTATGGGGGACAAAGAAAAGCAACTATTTAAACAGACAGATTCTATACCCTCAAGAAAAGCAGGATATTAAAATAAAATCATGAACATGCTGACTTTTAGGACTTACCTTTCTCCCCACCAAAGGTCTAGGCAGTTTAAGCAGTTTAAGAATTTTGGGAATATTTCATAGGTATTTTCACAATTTACTTTGTGCACAAAAGCATTTATCCATGACCAGAAGGCAAATGGTGACTTTCGCTCTCTCTACCACTCTTATCACATTTTCTTCCTTGTTATGTTGTTGGGGGAATATAAGTAGACATCTATCCCAGGAATGGTTATGGTGCAGGGGTGGATCCCTGCATTACTACCAGTTTGGCACACACACAAATCTGTGTGCATGCGCATTTGCAGCTTAAAAGATCTGTGCATGCGCACAACATTCGAAAAGGGAAAAAAATACATTTTTCCAATGAAGATTGTTCTGCGCATGTGCAGAACAGAAAATCAAGATGGCACCGCCAAGCATAGAACCGGTTCAGGGGTGTGTCCAGCCGAGTTACTATCTACTCGGACGAACCGGACCGAACCGGTAGGAACCCACCTCTGTTATGGTGCCTTCTTATAAAAAAATATAATACTGAGAGTGTTGCTTTGCTATGTAGCATAAATGCGTTTGTGAGCAGCGAAGAATCAGGGCCACACATTAAATTCCAGTTAAGCTGAGTTATTGCTCATGCCTAGACACAGGAATCTAATGCTAAATTGGCACTAGATAAGAGTTAATGTAAGACTGCTTGTGGGCACCTATTGATTCCAGGCTAATTCCTCTCTTGACTCTGCCCCCATGCCTGTCATTCTCCTACAGCAGGGGTGTCAAACTCAAGGCTGGATCTGTCCCACAGGGTGCTTAAATCTGGCCTGCAGGCCCACCCTGGAAACAGTGAAGGACCAGGCCATGGTGCCTCTCCCAGCAAAAATGGAGCCAGGGTGGGCTGTGCGGAGTCTCCTCAAGCCCCGTTTCCTCTGGCAAAGGGCTGCAGGAGGTCATTGTGGCTGAAAACGGAGCCCGGGTGGGTCATCCATGGCCTCCCTGGGTTCTGTTTTCCCTGGTAGAGGGCTGCAGGAGGCCATCACGGCTGAAAATGGAGCCTCAATGAGTGACATTGAGCTGGCCATGCCCATCCTAGCCACGCTCCTCTCTGCCCCTCCCCCCGAGGTCAAGCACAACCCTGATGCAGCCCTTAATGAAATCAAGTTTGACACCCCTGTCCTACAGCTTCAATTCTTAAAAGTAAATAAATAAATGAAATAATTAAAAAAAATCCTTAAGAGAGGGAGCAAGGCAGATGTTTGCAACTCATCTTCAGCCTTGTTCTACATAAAAGGCCTTAAAAACAGAAGATGGCATTTCTATTTCTGAAAATCTCTCCTCTACACTAGCAAAAATGTCCACTCACTGTTTGTTAACGTATAAAATCCTGACTATTCCTTTTCCAGCACTTTACTTTCCAAGGCATCCTTTGTTTCTTGCTGCAATAATCTGTTCTTTAGTTGCGGGAATAGAAGTCTGCCATCTTCGTGCATGGCTCTTCTACACATAGCCAGACAATGTGGAGAAAAAAAGTGAGGGTCCTTGATCATAAAAACTCCTTGATTTTTTCTGTTTGAAGTATTACGAACAACAGTGGTGCAGTGGTTAGAGTGCAATACTGCAGGCTACTTCTGCTGATTGCTATCTGCCTGCAATTGGCAGTTCAAATCTCACCAGGCTCAAGGTTGACTCAGCCTTTCATGCTGAGTCAGCCGAGGTGGCGCAGTGGAGAGCCGAGGTGGTGCAGTGGTTAAATGCAGCACTGCAGGCTACTTCAGCTGACTGCAGTTCTGCAGTTCGGCTGTTCAAATCTCACTGGCTCAGGGTTGACTCAGCCTTCCATCCTTCTGAGGTGGGTAAAATGAGGACCCGGATTGTTGGGGGCAATATGCTGACTCTGTAAACCGCTTAGAGAGGGCTGAAAGCCCTATGAAGCGGTATATAAGTCTAACTGCTATTGCTATTGCTTCCGAGATAGGTAAAATGATTGTTGGGGACAATAGGCTGACTCTGTCAACCGCTTAGAGAGGGCTGTAAAGGACTGTGATGAGGTATCTAAGTCTAAGTGCTATTGCTATTAATTTGCTATTAATTTAAACTAAGCACTTTGTTCATTGCGCGGAGTGTACCATATTTTTCAGAGTATAAGACACACCGGAGTATAAGACGCGCCAAGGTTTTGAAGAGACAAATTTTAAAAAAAGGTTTTGCACACTGTAGACCTCCCAAAAATGGTCATGTTTCATGAAAACAGGCCATTTCCCTCCCCCACAAAAAAGGCCATGAATAGCCCTTAGGAGACTTGTAGAGTGCTTCGGAGGGGCAGGGGGAATTGAGCAAAAACCAGCCCGTTTTTTTGCTCATTTCTGCCCTCCCAGCCCCAAGGAGCTATCTGAAAGCCTCCTAAAGGCTCTGCATGGCTATTTAGGTGAAGGGGCGGGGTTTCAGGAGGCAAAAAAATGCTGTATTCAGCGTATAAAGAGCACCCAGATTTTCAGCCTCTTTTTTGAGGGAAAAAGGTGTGTCTTATACTCCAAAAATACGGTATTCAGAATCACCCATACTATCTAGAACCTTATGATGATGGAATCTTGACTTTCAGAGTAATCCCAAATGCATGGCCAACTATGCGTAGGTTGTTGCTTGACTGCAAAATCCAAAATCATCCCAAGTAGGTCGCAATGATAAAAAAGAAGATGTAAATGTGAGCAAATCCCAGAAGGCAATTTGGTTGCAAAAATCTCCCCGCTAATTAAATGTTACTCTAGCAACCCGAAAAGGTTTCTAGGGATTCACTTGAGCAGAAAGTTTGAGTGGACATGAGTATTTCGGAACCAGATTTCATGCTCTTAATTACACACATTTGCATTGCATCTTATTCATAGTCATGCTGAAACCGAAGGCATAATTTTAACTTCTGGGGGGGAAAAAAGGATATTTATTCAGTTTTGCTCTTAGCCTACTGCACTCCTTGCCTTCAGTGTAAGTAATGAAAATTCAAATAGAAATCTCAAGTGTAAAGGCTATAAATAAGATTACATTTGATATAATTTGCTTTTTAGTGTATCATCCTCTTCTCATGGAAAGCTATTTTTGTATTATGCTGTAATTATCACTCTTTCCTATTAAATGGACCCCCTTCTTCTGGAAGGGTCTGTTTTGATCTTGTATATTTCATAAAAGGTAACACAGTTACCAGTCCTAGCCACTCATTGTGGCTTCCAGAAAAAACTCCCTGGTGTCTCTGTCTCTGTCTCTGTCTCTGTCTCTGTCTCTGTCTCTGTCTCTGTCTCTGTCTCTCTCTCTCTCTCTCTCTCTCTCTCTCTCTCTCTCTCTCTCACACACACACACACACACACACACAGAGGTGGGGTCCTACCGGTTCGGTCCGGTTCGGCCAAACTGGTAGTGGTATGGCAGCCTGGGTTGCAGAAGTGGTGACCCAGGCTGGCCATGCCCCCAAACTGGTTCCCCGGTTGTCACCATCGCCATCTTTCTTTTCTAGTTCTGCTCATGCACAGAACAATTTCCATTGAACTGTGCATGCGTGCATCCAGCGCATGCGCAAAGTACACCCACCAGCAAACCAGCAGAACCCATCCCTGACACACACACACAGACACATAAACACACACACACACACACACACACACACACACACACACACACACACACGGCCTCCAAGTCAAACACAACCTTGATGCGAACCTCATGAAATCGAGTATAGCAAAATTCTAAGTTTACAACTTTGTACAACATGCAAAAATACTGAGTTATTTTTTAGGGTCTAAAAGTTGAATGCCTTTTTTTACATTCTTGTGATGACTAGAATCTCTGTGTCTTAACAAACAGGGCCTTTTTGATCTGAAGTGATCAGAAAGTGATCAGAGGGCGATTTTTTTGGCCCTCGTCCCTAGGATTCCTTTTTGAAATGGTATCTTGTTTACTTCTGAGCATCGAGGGAAAAAGCATTAGTTTTTTTGCAGTGTGATACCAATTCCATGGTTCATAAGCACAACATTTCATTGCTCTGCAATGTCTTACTTTTTCTTGGGAATTATTTCTGTTTCTCAGACATTGCTGAAAATTTTCCTCACAAAGCAGACAATCATATATACTTAAATAAATGCCTCTTCTCGCTCATTTGTGCTCCTGAAATGTTTATTATTATTAGCTTTGACATGCCTTGATTCTGTCAAAAAGCATTTGCTCGTAGTCTTCCACAAGATGCGATCAATAAACTTCAAAACGAATCCCCCTGTGGCCTATTACTGATCTATCATCCTATATCATGTCCCTTCACCCTGACCTCCTCTAATGTCTGCTTTTCAAATCACCTTGCAGTTCCCAATCAAGGACCCAACAAGTTTACAGGATGAAACATATGATAGTTACCTCGCTGGAGTGGAAGTGCTGTCCAGGATACAGTGGAGGAACGTGCCAGCCAACAGGTATGGAAGATATTAAAACGATAATAACCACAACAACCTTTTCTGATAATCAAAGTCGACTGGCTATCAAACTGGTACAGAAGAGAAAAGCTATTTTGATGAATTAGCAACAGAGGTCTTTCTAGAGCAGGGGGGTGTCAAACTCAATTTCATTGAGGGCCGCATCAGGGTTGTGTTTAGCCTCAGCGAGTTTGGGTGGGCGTGGCCAGGGTGGGTGTGGCCACTTTGACGTCACTTGTGTCGAGGCTGCCTGTGGAGGCCCAAGCGCTCTGCCAGAGAAAACGGGCTCCTGAGCTCCCTTTTTGGCTGCAACGGCCTCCTGCAACCCTCTGCCAGTGAAAACGAAGCTTGGGAGGGCCGCATGTAGTTCTCCTGAAGCACCACAGGCACTACGGGCCAGTCCGCTGTTTTCAGAGCAGCCCCGCGGGACAGATCTAAGCACCCCATGGGTGTTGGCTGCTGGGCCTTCAGTTCCTCTGTTCCAGAGGAAGAAAGAACAATTTTTGTTATTACTATTAAACCTAGTCCTGTCTTAGTGCCAAATCTTTGAGACAATCACTGTCTGCCTGTCTGTCTGTAGCAAATCTTTCTGAACTATTGCCAAGAAAACAGCAGAGACTTGTCCAGGCTGAAGGCAGGAGTGATTTGAGGCATGCACGTACCAGTGGTGGGTTGCAGATGATATGCCCCGATACAGGCGTACCGGAGCCTGCCAGGAGCACCGAGTATTGTTCTGGTATGGTGTTTCGGAGGGCCCACCCACCCGCCTGAGCTTCTTACCTGTCCTTTAAGCCTGCGCGACACTCCGTCCATGTGGGCGACTCTGGGCCTCTTCCAACCGTACCAGTTGGAACGGGATCCGGAACCCACTACTGGCACGCAGGCACGCACACACACATATGCACACACAAACACAAGCATACACATACGCAAGCATGGACACATAAATAAATGTAGTCCTCAACTTACAACAGTAAGTTTAATGACCGTTCAAAGTTACAACGTCACTGAGAAAAGTGTCTCATGACTGATTTTCACACTTACGACCGTTACAGCATCCCCATGATCACATGATTCAGAAATGTGGAAGCTTGGCAACTGGTTCGTATTTGTGATGGTTGCAGTATCCCGTGTGTGTGTGTGTGTGTGTGTGTGTGTGTGACGTGATCCCATTTTGCGACCTTCAGACAAGCCAAGTCCATGGGAAAGCAGGGTTCACTTAACAACAATGTTCTATCAACTATCTATCAACTGCAGCGATTCACTTAACCAATGTGGCAAGGAAGATTGTAAAATGAGGCAAAACCCACTTAATGAATGCCTTGTTTAACAACATAAATTTTTGGCCGAATTGTGGTCGTAAGTCAAGGACTACCTGTATTGGAAGTCAGAAACCGTTGCTGGCCTATTACCGCTCATTTGGAGATCTACCTATGGATTGAGATCTATCTTCTCCCTGCCCGTTATACAGCTAAGTAAACTTGCAACAGTTAAGAGTGAGCTAAAGTAGACATACCTTATTCGTAATTAATTACGAATTACGAATTCATTACAGAACAAAGCTCTAAAAAGGGTTCACCATTAGAGTATTACATTTAGCCTGGAAAATTTCTAGATTCAGACACCACTTCAGCTGTGGTAGCCCTTATACCTGTGATGGCAAACCTATGGCTCGCGTGCCACAGGTGGCACGCACAGCCCTCTCTGCAGGCACGCAAGCAATCACCCTAGTTCAGATGCCCCGTGCATGCGCGTGTGCCTCCCGCCAGTCATCTAGTTTTCTGGTCTCTGCCACACATGTGGGGGGCGCACTTGGGGGGCGATCATGTGTGCATGCACGGCAGGAAAGGGCGAATGAGGGTTACATGTGCATCAGGGGTGGTTTCCTGCCAGTTCTAACCTCTTCTATAGAAGAGGTTCCACAAATCTACAGTGCCGTTTAGAACCGGTTCCAGCTCCCTCCCCCCGCCCGTCCCCACATCATCAAGATGAAGAGCGAGAGGAGGAATTCTGGGAGTTGAAGTCCACAAGTCTTAAAGCTGTCAAGTTTGAACACTCCTGGTTTTTTTTTTTCTAAAGTGTTAGGGGTGCAAGGGTCTTGTAAGTTGACAGCTTTAAGACTTGCGTGCTTCAAATGCCAGAGTTTCTGAACCAACATTTTGGTTGCTTAGCAAGAGCGTTGTTAAGTGAGTTTCACCACATTTTACGTTTTGGCCATGCCCACCCAGTCACATGGCTGGCAAGCCACTCCCACAAAGCAGGCCACACCTACAGAAGAGGTTCTAAAAATTTTTGAAATCCACCACTGATGTGCATGCTTGGCGGGTGGGGGGAGAAGATGTGCAGGGTGGCTCGCTCATACACACGCTTCTAGCACTCAGTAACAAAAAGATTAGCTATCACTGCCCTATACCTAGCAAATTTACCTAGCAAAGTAGTTGTGTGCATAGCAGTTAAAGTGAGACCTACGTGAGCTGTTTCCGAGCAGCTGGAAGGAATGATGAATATACATATAACAAAGAAAGGTGATTGTTATAGAATTACTCCATTAGTCAGTGGTCAAGAATAGAATCAATGTATTACAGCTATAGAGCCAAATACCAAGAGAGTGAAAAGCGCTGAAGGATGGAGAGAACTGGCAATACACCACAGAACAAATTAAACAATTAGGGGCAAAGGTCTTTGTCTTACACTGGCACTTGCCTTGGATGAAGATCCTCATGTGAAGAGCCAAATACTGATTTCTGAAGCTACCAGGTTACGACGACTGTCGTAGACAACAACTGTATTCCCATAATATCATTCTGCCATTTCTCTGGAAATTCTTTCTTTTGTGAATTGCAACAATCCAAGAAACTAGATCAACTAAAGAAAAAAAAAGTTGGAAGGGACCTTGGAAGTCTTCTAGTCCAACCCAACCCCTTGTTCAAGCAGGAGACCCTATAGCGTTTCAGACAAGTGGCTGTCCAATCTCTTCTTAAAAGCCTCCAATGATGGAGAACCCACAACTTCTGAAAGCAAGTTGTTCCACTGGTTAATTGTTTTCACTGCCAGGACATTTTCTCCTTAGTTCTAAGCAAGTTCTCTCCTTGTTTAGTTTCCATGCATTGTTTCTTGTCCTGCCTTTGCCTGCTTTGGAGAATAAGTTGACCCCCTCTTCCTTGAGGCAGCCCCTCAAATATCTCTGCCTTCAGTTTTGATTTATTCACCGAATTCTTTGATAAAACCTAGTACATCAATATTATTTAAAAGGATTGCTGTGTGTGATTTTGGCCAGCTTAGTACCTGGTGGAGAGATTTGTATAGCCAGCATGTGATCGTTTGGCTTTCTTTTATTGGAATTAAAAGGAAAATGATATAACAGTCCTTAGTTCTTGAAATTGTCAGCAATGGAAGGCTGGTGAGAAATTAACCTACGGTAAGATGGGCAGCTACAGTGTTTAAAAATAATAAATATTTATAAATAAGTAATTAAACAAACAAACTAATTAATCAATCAATTAATTCTGGGAGTTGGTCCACACATCAGATGCCTTTTGATTTTAATGATACATCATTGGTTACTGAAAAGCGGAAAAGAAAAAATAAAATGTGGTTTGAACTACTTTCTTATTTGTTATACATATTATACTTTAAGAGGATCCCTGTAAAAATGCTGTAGTGTAAAACAGGAGAGTTCTGGGTTGAATCCTTTTCTACTATTTTTTTTTTGTAAAGAAATTTCAGGAAGGAAGGAAGGGAGGGAGGGAGGAAAGAAAGGAAGGAATGGCAAAAGAAAATAAGAGAGAAAGAGAGAAAGGGAGAAAGAGAATGGGAGAAAGAGAGAAAGGGAGGGTAGGAGGGAGGGAGGAAAAAGGAAGGAAAGAAAGAATGAAATCTAGAACAGAACAGAATAGTTTAATTGGTCAAGTGTGATTGGACACACAAGGAATTTGTCTCTGATGCAGAAGCACTCAATATACATACAAATAACAAAATAATATAATAATGATGATTAACAATGAGTATATTAATGATTAATAATGATATCAATAAGGGAAGATAGTAGAGGATAACAGAAGAAAGGAATGAAGGGAGGGAGGAAAGAAAGAAAGAAAGATGATAAATTGGCTGTGGCTCCATCTCCACCATAGTTACAATATACTCTCTGTTTAACTCCTGGCAAGAAAAGCTGGAGTCATTTCATGGAATCATTTCATAAAGTAATTACTTGGAGATATTAAATCATGGCCGTCAAAATGCCTCTTGTTTAAAGATTCATTCACCTCTAGTTGTTTGACCTGTTGGCTTTTTAAGGCATGCCAGCTTTGAATGTATTCCAGCCGGAGGGCATGCATTTAGATACTCAACCCCATTCCCATTGAAGTCAAATGAAATTTGCATCTGGAGGTTTCCTCTGGCTTTACGTTGGAGGCAGGTGGCAAAATGCCATCCGGATGATTCTGCCCACCTTGTATCTTTCCCCTGTATGTTCTGATTAGCCCGGTGATCAAACATGTAACAAATTTGCCCCCGTTTGAAAGGCGTTCAGCTCGCCTTGTGCGAGAGCTTCCTTTGAAAAATAAGAAATGGCATCCATATACATATTTTACATGGATGAATATTACAAGACATGCCATTAGCTGCGGTAGGGAACTCAATCAGTGGTGGAAAGGAGGAGGCTATGATTAAAAATTTATGGGCAGAAACAAAGAAATCTCACCGCTGTTCCCATCCAAGGGGTAGAACCCTTAATTCTTGCAAACATTAACCTCCCTGAAAGCAAGAAGCTCTCGCATGCCACAATGGAGACTGCTAAACCCACACAAACCTAAGACGTTTGCAATGGGTTCCTCTTATTACGCCTCTTACTGTATTCGGTTATAATAAATATAAAAGATTAAACAAGCCAGTGAAAATAAACGGTGTTACAGTGCTTTCAGGCACCAGCAAGCCCTCCCCAGACTCCTCCCTGGGTACCCATTAGGCACCCTATCCCATCTGATTATTTTTTAATGATTCTTTTAAATGAAAAAATAAATAGGGAGCTGTCATGTTCGAAAGCATTAGCCTCTAGCAGCGTATCTATTTGCAGTACTGCCTTTAGGCCTCACCAACACCCCTCCCCTCCACCAGTAGTAGTAGAAAGTATCCAGGGAAAAGGGCTGCGGTCCCTTCTGGTAAGTGGATTATTTGTGTCTCTCATGATAGCCATTTTGTGAGTGGAGTCACCTATGCTCTCAACATACATTTTAAATATGCCCTTAAGCGCCAAAGGTTTATTTGATCTTGATTTATAGAACAGGGGGTGGGGGTGGGGGAAACCCTTAGAATTCTGTGTTTTCAGTCCAAAACAGGATACCTTGGGGGTCTGTTCTTCTTTTTCCCCTTTATTGCCCAGATTCCACCTCTTTTGAAGTGTTAGGTAAGCAGCCTGAAGGGTGGTATGGAGACTCTATGGAGGGAAATATTTAGCTTCATTTGTGGAAACCTGGTTGTATTTATTCATTCATTCATTCTATGAATGAGCAACATTGTCCATCCATGGAGTATCTGCAGTTCATAGCAGTCCAATTTGAAGGACTGGGTGAAGTCAACCCAGGTTATCTAAGGGCATCATGCATCACATCTGCTAAAAATATTAAAAATGACAGTTCAGAAAATCATTTAGCTGGGATTTTGTTTCACAGAATTTTGGAAACAGTTATGGTTGATTGTGTACTACAATTCCATTCCATTCATTACTTCCATCCTTACAAAGATGGAAGCGATTGTGTATAGCTGAAGCAGGGGTGGGTTCCTGCCAGTTCTAACCTCTTCTATAGAAGAGGTTCCACAAATCTACCGTGCTGTTTAGAACAGGTTCCAGCTCCCTCCTCCCCCCGCCCGTCTGCACCACGCTTCCCCTCCTGCCCCTCACTGATTGGCTGGCTCACCAATTGCCCTGCCCACCTCTAAGAGTCCTATCTAAACCTTAAAGTCTTAAAGCTGTCAAGTTTGAACATCCATGGGTTTTTTTTCCTAAAGGGTTATGGGTGCAAGGGTCTTGTAACTTGACAGCTTTAAGACTTGCACACTTCAATGCCAGAGTTCCTGAGCCAACATGACTGGAGGAGGAATTCTGGGAGTTGAAGTCTACAAGTCTTAAAGCTGTCAAGTTTGAACACCCCTGTTTTTTTTTTCTAAAGGGTTACGGGTGCAAGGATCTTGTAACTTGATAGTTTTAAGACTTGCATGCTTCAAATGCCAGAGTTTCTGAGCCAACATTTTAGTTGCTAAGCAAGAGCGTTGTTAAGTGAGTTTCACCACATTTTATAAGTTGGCCACACCCACCCAGTCACATGACTGCCAAACCTATGAATGTTGTTGTATTTTAAATTTGCTGTTTGTCTTATTTATTCCCTTTCCCCTTTTTATTGTAAGCCGCCCGGAGTCCTTCGGAAGTGGGTGGCATACAAGACTAATAAACAGAAACAGAACAGAAGCCACTCCCACTCGGTCACATGGCTGGCAAGCCACTCCCACCCGGTCACATAGCCAGCAAGCCATTCCCACAAAGCAGGCCACACCTACAGAAGAGGTTCTAAAATAATTTGAAACCCACCACTGAGTTGAAGCCACCAAAGATGGACATAACTCATTTGTCATCCCAATATAATTTATTGGTCTAGATTACTACTTTTAATTTCAGGATGCTGAGATCTCACACAAATCAGGAAGTGCGTGTGAATTTCACAGAATTGGAATAGTTATAAAGGAGGCACAACCTTTAACTGCCATACCTAAATTACCTGGAGCTGAGCCTTCTCAGATTATCTCAATGAGTAGAGTAAAGGACAATCATGTTATCGTCTTTCAGGGTGCTGAAGAAACTGTAAAAACTCTAAAAGTATAGCTGCAGAAGTTGATAAAATCTTGACCTAAAATTTTGCATTAGAAATGGTCAAATGCATCAGTTTGACCATCATTCAAAAAATTGGGTGGAAAGGAAAAAAAAAAACATTTGTCCTTTTCTCTTTGGAGAAGTTGGACCAGTGGTGGGTTTCCAAATTTTTTATTACCAGTTTGCTCATGCGCTCGTGCATGTTCCCGGACGTGCATACTGCTTCTGCGCATGCACAGAAAACGTCCGGGCGGGTGGGCAGAGCCTTCCACCACAACTACTACCAGTTCGCCTGATCCAGGCCAAACCAGGAGCAACCCACCTCTGCGTTGGACAAAGCTAGCAAGTGCAAGTTTTAAAAATCTGTTTCCAGAATTATGCAAAGCAAGCGAAGCTACACAGGTTGAGAAAAAGCTTTATACTTTCCTTATCATTTCAGTATTAGAACGTTTGCAACCTAATGGCCAGAAATATGAGCAGAACCAGGGCAAAACTGATCTAAAAGAGGTATAAATGTCATCTTCTTCCAGGATTATTTTCCCAACGTATGTTGTAATATAATTCCTTGTGTAGGCGTAGCGGTCACCCATGGCCCAGTTCATACCGGGGCATGCAGAGCCACGCTGAACCACACAGGAGAAAACAAACTCCTAAAACTCCATAACATCCTGATAGTTCATAACATAACATCCTGAGATGTGCCCTACCAATGACGCCCAGGATTTGACCATATATAGACAGAACTTCCCTGAGCAGTAGATTAGAAATTGTAGTTTTACAGGCTGTTTTTAAGCACATGCTATTGCTCCTCCTGCCTTTGTCCTATCTCAATAAAAGGGGCTCTCAGACCCCCAATCTGGGTCGCTCCATCCCGAGAAAGATTGTGTCCTGTCTTTTCTCCACATTGGCCTCATGGACGAACCACGGGAACATTACAAACGTACAAGAAAAATCTTGTAAATTCCAAAAATCTTGGAAAATATGGACATGTTACTGATTTAGTTCAGTTTAAATCAAGCATCGTATGCCTTTCACATGAGTTTTCTACATCTTCCATAATAGATAATGCTGACTGCATCTGATATGAGTTCGTGTCATACATCTGAGAGGTACCAAGTGAGGGAATGTGGGTTTATATATAATGTTGACCTTCCAAACATTTATTTATATTATGGTGCTTTATTTTTTCTCATTGTTTTTTTTTGCAGAGAAGGGAGCTAGGTTTCATATAAGATATTCTCAATTTTACTAAGACGAATTCTAAGAAAGAAAAAGGGACAGTACAATTGTAGAATTTTCCCAGTAGATGGCTGTATAATGTTTACAATAAAGAAACCCATCTAGAGTATGGAGCATCAGACAAAAGAGAAAGATCAATACTCACGCATGTATACAAATATCAGAAGTGTTTTATTGCGCCTCTATAAATAGCCAGTAAACCGATTCCTAAGAAAAAAAACTTAGTGTTGCTGTTGCTTTCACACCAAGACAAAGGATGCAGCAATAGCATGAAACAGCTGGTTTTCTGAAACATTATTTGAATCCAGATTGCAGATAAAACTGAGCATTTTTTTAAAAAAAACGTCCATCTGAGAAGGGAGATTTACCGTATTTTTCAGAGTATAAGATGCACCTTTCTCCCTCAAAAAAGAGGCTGAAAATCTAGGTGCTTCTTATACACTGAATACAGCATTTTTTGCCTCCCCAAACCCCGCCCCCTTCACCAAAATGGCCATGCATAGCTTGTAGGAGGCTTTCAGAGAGCTCCTGGGGGCTGGGGGGGGCAGAAATGAGGAAAAAAGGGTCGTTTTTTGCTCAATTTTGCCCCCCCCAGCCCCCAGGAGCACTCTATAAACTTCTTAATGCCTCTTTTTGACAAAAAATGGGCTATTTGCTTGTCCCCCCCCCCGGAACACTCTACAAGCCTCCTAAGGGCTATTCATGCTCTTTTTTAAAAAAAAAAACAAATGGGCCCGTTTTTGTGGAAAATGGACCATTTTGGGGGGGTTTGCAGAGTGCAAAAACTTTTTTTTAAATTTGCCTCTTCAAAACCTTGGTGTGTCTTATACTTTGGTGCGTCTTATACTCTGAAAAATACGGGTAATCGCATTTATCAATCAATGGGACTTAAAACCTTTCTGGTCATATTGATTCTGATCATGAAAATCTTCTTTGGACATTCTCGAATCCAGACCTAAAGGAAATGTATTAAAAGCCAAAGCTTTTCAATGCCAGAATCAGAATATTTTACTTTGTTAAGCAAAACCAGGGTTACATTGATTTTAATCTTCCATCACTCATTAATGCACACAGTTCGCCCCATCTTTAAATGACAACTTCGAAGATGTTTTGGTATGAATAATAACAATGGAGCAAGTGATAAGATTAGAATTAAGATTGTTGGGAGAAATATAAACAACCTCAGCTATGCAGATGATGCCACTCTAATGGCAGAAAGTGAAGACGAACTAAAGAGCCTCTTGATGTGGGTGAAGAAGGAGAGTGTAAAAGTTGGCTTGAAACTCAACATTAAGAAAACTAAGAGCACAGGATCCGGCCCTCTCAGTTCCTGGCAAATAGAATTGGAAGAAATGGAGGGAGTGACAGATTTTATTTTCCTGGGCTCCAAGATCACTGCAGATGGGGACTGCAGCCAAGAAATTAAAAGATGCTTTTTCCTGGGGAGAAAAGTTATGGCAGATCTAGACAGCATACTAAAAAGCAGAGACATCACCCTGCCAACAAAAGTGTGTCTAGTCAAGGCTATGCCAATTTCTTGCTTGAAATAAAGACAGTGAGGAGGGATAAAGCTGGGTGTCATCAGTACTCCAAAGCTTCAAATGACTATGCCCAATTGTTCCATGTAGACACTAAGCAACATAGGACCCAAGATGCAACCCTATGGGATATCATAGGTCAATGGCCTCGGGGTTAAGCAGTAGTCTTCCAATGCCAGTTTCTGGTTGCATCTCAACAGGAAGTAAGAAAACAATTGCAAAACATTTCAGGCCCAGAAGATGGCCCATTTTGTTTGGTGAAAAACTTTTATCTCTATCTAAGAAACTACGTGATAACCAGCACTAAATGATAATGATACAAAGGTAATCAAATCCAAGTCAGTTCTAACCAAGTTAACACCATCACCCATATATATGCAGCAAGCCACTCCCACAAAGGAGGCCACACCCACAGAGTCGGTTCAAACAATTTTTGAAACCCACCACTGTGCAGGAGGCCAACTAGGCCACACCCACCATGGCCACCCCCACCCAGAGACCGAGCAGAGAACCCGTTACTGAAATTTGTGAAGCCCACCCCTGGTCCTATTGTAGTTGTTCATTCTTCTTCTCAAAATGTTCTTCTAATTATTCCATCTTTCTTCTCCTGGCATCTTAATGGCTACATGTATTTGTATGCCTGACATACATGCACACAAGGAATGAGTTCTTTTATTATTATTTTTTACGTTTTCTCTGATTTTGTTTCCTACTATGAGATATCTTGAAATATTTGTACTGAAGGGCATGTTAAATTCCTCAAGTAAGGTGTCGCAACTATTTAGCATAACTTACCACTGATCTTGCTGTGCATTGTGCAGCCACAGGAAGAATGCCAGATTCTTCTAGGAAACTCATCAATGCAATGTGCTTCCTTGAACCCTTTGACATTCCAAAATCTCCCACAATACGTGGGAACTTTCTGGCAGTAACCAACATTCAGCTGAATGGAAAGTGATGAGCAAGTTTCTCTAAATTGGGAAGTTGGCAAACCACTCTTTTGTTTTGTTTTTCACCTTTTCCAGGGAATAAAGTTGGATGAAATCAGTTTCCATTCCCCTCTATTTTCACCTCTCCAAGATGACTCGTCTCGTTTTTGCAGCGTCTCAAATACTTTTTTTTTAAGTTTGCATTTAACAGAATAACAGACTTGGAAGGGATCTTGGAAGTGTTCGAGTCCAACCTTCTGCACAGACAGGAAGCCCTATACCATTGATAGCTAATCTTTTTGTCCTCGCGGGCCAAAATTGCACACATGCGAACCACACCCACAATGCAATGCCCCCCGCGCATGTGCACGACCCCCCCCCCCCGTGCCCCACTTTGGACCTAGCAAGCCTCCCTGAAGCCTCCTGGGATCAAAAATGGGGCATAGAGGAGAGCTCCCCTCGCACTCCCCCACCCACCATGCCCACAATGCAATGCCCCCCACGCATGTGCATGACCCTCCCCCCCCCGTGCCCCACTTTGGACCTAGAAAGCCTCCCTGAAGCCTCCGGGGATCAAAAATGGGGCATGGGGGAGAGCATGCACAGCAGAGACCTGAAAATCAGCAGGGCCGGTGGGGGGGCGGCCCGCATGCACGGTGAAGCTGAGCTTGGTGACGGCTCTCGCACCTACAGAGAGGGCTCCGCTTGCCACCTGTGGCATGAGTGCCATAAGTTCACCCTCACAGCCCTATACTATGTCAGACAAATGGTTGTCCAATCTCTTCTTAAAAACCTCCAGTGTTTTAAAAGCTATGCATTTTTGTGTGCCTTATAAAATGCAGACAAAACTCATCCCCCCAAAAAATCAGGGGGGGGGGATTTTGAAGGCCATCTGTGCTGCAGCATGCATTTCCATTCAGAAGTAAGAAAATGCAAACGCTTACATTAAAATAAGAAGCGAGCAATTTTGTCCCCCTCCGACATAGCTCCAGACTCCAGAGCTCCATCACACTATTTCTCCCGGGAGGCCTTTGAGGCAGGAATGAAGTTGCTTCAGCAGCGCCTCCTGGTTCGTAAATCCTGCTTCCTGGGATGCACCCAATCTGGCATTGCATTCCTCTGCTGGCAAGTTATTATAATAGTATGTTTTCTCTCTCCATGGTTTTATCATTGAAGAGACTATCTGATGCTGACTACGAAATAACTGGGGAGAGCATTATGCTGACCTCAAGCTGCTTTTTTCTATTTTTAGAAAGTTAACAAGAAAATGGATCAATTTCACACGTTTTTGTTAAGATATGCAAATAAGACATTTGAGTGGGGAAAAAAGAAGAAGCTGTATAATATCAAGCCAAATGATGGGCAATTTGTGGTTGCTGTTTGGGATTTTTTGGTTGGGGAAATTTGTGGGGTTTTCTAAGGTCCATAGGATATACACTGCAGTGGTGAGTTACAACTGATACGCCCCGGTACGGGCGTATCCGTGTCTACTTGGAGCACCAGGTACCGTTCCGGTATGGTGCTCCGGAGGACCCACCCGCCTGCCCACTCTCCTTACCTGTATTTGACCCAATTGGGCCACTTGCGTATGGACATGGAGTGTACAGCGTCTGTACCAGGGGTGGGTTTCAGACGGTTCGCGGCAGTCCCCGCGAACCGGTTGGTCGGCGAACCCGGAAGTAAGTAACTTCTGGGAATGCTGAAGGATCCGCCTGCCCGCCCGCGTTTCTTACCCGGTTTTGATGAGTTCTGTGCTTCCACGCATGCGCAGAATGCATACAGCGCCTGCGCGATCCTCCAGGAGCAGCTGGGGCATCGCACAGGCGCTAGTATGCATGCGTGCACTGCGCGCGTGCATGAGGATGCCGCCGGCCCCGTTCCAACCGAACCGGTTGGAACGGGGCGAGAAACCCACCCCTGGCCTGTACGATGCTCCGCCGAGCAGCTGGAGTGTTGTAGGTGGTGGGTACTCATGTGTGTGCTATGTGTGTGCACGTGGTGGGCGCCCGGCCCCGTTGCAGTGTACCAGTTGCAGCGGGATTTGGAACCCATCACTGATACACTGATATCACTATGAGTGTTAGGAACCACCAATATCAGATGACCTGATCTGGAGATTGATTAGGTTTAAGAGTTGGTGTCATTACAGAGACTCTCTACCAGTGGTGGGTTCCTACTGGTTTGGACTGGTTTGATCGAACTGGTAGTGGTTTCCTGGCCAGGGTTGCTGGAACGGGCAGCAACCCAGGCCTGCCATGCACCTGAACCAGTTCTCCGGTTCATCTTGTTTTTTGCTTCTGCGCATGCAGGGAACAATTTTTATTGCACTGTGCATGCACATACAGCATGTATCAAGTGTGCGCGCAGTGCTCCCACAAGCGAACCAGCAGTAGTGACTTCCTGAACCCACCCCTGCTGTATACCACCATCTCACCCTTGGTTTTGACCCCAAATTTTGAAATAGCAATAAGAGTTAGACATATATACCGCTTCATAGGGCTTTCAGCCCTCTCTAAGTGGTTTACAGAGTCAGCATATTGTCCCCAACAACAATCCGGGTCCTCATTTTACCCACCTCGGAAGGATGGAAGGCTGAGTTAACCCTGAGCCGGTGAGATTTGAACAGCCGAACTGCAGAACTGCAGTCAGCTGAAGTAGCCTGCAGTGCTGCATTTAACCACTGCGCCACCTCGGAAATCAATAATAAGAATATCAAATCGAATGTTTGGCTACTGAATTTTGTTGGTGCAACCTAAGAATACCACTAAAATAGGTCTCAAGTCCCCCCCTCAACTATGTTTGGGAGCATAGCTCCCAGGCAGAAAGCTTTTCTACCTCTTTATATTTGTCCTTATAACTTGGAGATCCTAAAAATTGATGGAGTATTAGCTAAATTAGGTAACGACAGCTTGCTGAGCAGGTAAGGATAGGTCAAGCTAAACAATAGAAGCAACACATTGAGATATGGCTTCCTGCAATGAGGATCCTGCTACTTTTAAATCTTGATTCCCCAGGTTTACTTCCTTCCCTCCTAGGTTGACCCCACCAAGTTTTTTGGGGAGGTCTATCACATTTGACTGTCCTCCTTTTAAAGCATACTGTCTGCCACATCCTGCCAGAAGATGATGAATGGACAGGTACTTTATCATTCCTGCTTGAAGTCTGTCAAACATAGCAATAACAACACAAATAGAAATATATACCGCTTCCCAGCACTTTACAGCCCCCTCTAAGCAATTTGCAGTGTCAGCATACTGCCCCAACAATCTGGGTTCTCATTTTACCGACCTCAGAAGGACGGAAAGTCTATCCGATTTTCCCTTCATCCCTTTTAAGCCTACTGTCTATCACATTTTGCTTGAGATCTGTCAAGCATAACAGCAGCACTTAAATTTAGATAGTGCTCCACAATGCTTCACAGCCCTCTCTAAGCAGTTTACAGAGTCACCATATTGGGTCCTCATTTTACTGAGCTCAGAAGGATGGAAGGCTGAGTCAATCCTTGAACCCCATCAGGATCGAACTCCTAGCTGTGGGCAGAGTTAGCCTGCCATGTTGCATTCTTACCACTGTGCCACCACGGCTCCTAACATCAGCGACTTCTAAATGTAAGAGAGAAAAATGTTCATTTTTCAGACCTTGGCTTGGGCCAGCTCGTCTAGATCAGAGGTCTCCAACCTTGGCCTATATCCAACTTGACTAAACCCTGAGTCAACCAAATCAGGGGTCTCCAACCTTGGCAACTTATGGACTTCGACTCCCAGAGTTCCTCAGCCAGCCAAGAACTCTGGGAATTGAAGTCCACAAGTCTTAAAGTTGCCATGGTTGGAGACCCCTGATCTAAGCAACACCTTTGAGGTCTACCATTGAATGACATAGCACAAAAGCAACCAAGAGGAACTTAGAAAGGAAGCCATGGGGTTCTGGATTGACTTCTTTCCTGAATGTACTTTCAGTGCTAGCCTTATGTTTGTTGGGATATTGTATGTCATAGCTTACATTTAAAAGATGATCATCAATGAAACTATCAAGAAGAGTTGAACTGTTGTATTTTTCAAAGCAAGCCAGCTCACTAATCTAATGCAGAAGAGGTTGCATGTGATTGACTGACTGGGGCGGCGGAGGAATGTCATTGCCAGGCTAGTGAATATCTTTGGGAACAAAAGAATGGTAAGCGAAGGAATAAAGGATATCCATCAGGTGTCCTTTATCAGCAGAAAGTAACCGATTCCTCCAATCATAGATTATATCTGCTTGCTGCCACCTGATAAATCCTACATAATTAACTGGGATGAATGCTTAAGTCCTGTTGACAGCTATGGCCGTCTGGAGATAACATAGCTGCTGAACATGTAGCTTTCAGTTGATATTGTACTTGTAAGTATTGCCACAATAATGCTTTAAGGGTGGCTAGATTACATGTACATTTATGGAGTACTTCAATATTGTTTCCATAATTACACATGAAGGTTTGTTTCTTTCAATCACAGCCTTTGGTGTGCTTTGACCTGTCTGTCCATTCTTAAATAGAAAGGATCACATTTTCTAGGTTAACTTTCTTGTGATTGGGAGTTGAATTTTGGTCCCTTCCCTTCATCCTTCCCTTCTTTTCTCTTCCCTTCATCCTTCCCTTTGTTTCCCTTCCCTTTTCCTTTCAGTTCTCTTCTCTTCCCTTCTTCTTTTGCTTCCCTTCATCCTTCCCTTCTTCCTTCTCTTCCCTTCATCCTTCCCTTTTCCCTTCCCTTCACCCTTCCCTTCCCCTCCTTTCCCTTAATCCTTCCCTTCCCTTCTTCCTTCTCGTCCCTTCTTCCTTCTCTTCCCTTCCTTTCCCTTCCCTTCATCCTTCCCTTCTCTTCCTTTCCCTTCCCTTCATCCTTCCCTTCTCTTTTCCCTTCCCTTCCTCCTTCTCTTCCCTTCCTTTCCCTTTCCTTCATCCTTCCCTTCCCTTCTCTTCCTTTCCCTCCCCTTCATCCTTCTCTTCCCTTTTCCCTTCTCTTCCCTTCATCCTTCCCCTCCTCCTTCCCTTCCCTTTTCCCTTCCCTTCATTCTTCCCTTCATCCTTCCCCTCCTCCTTCCCTTCCCTTTTCCCTTCCCTTCATTCTTCCCTTCATCCTTCCCTTCCCTTTTCCCTTCCCCTCCTCCTTCCCTTCCTTTCCCTTCCCTTCATCCTTTCCTTTTCTTCCTTTCCCTTCCCTTCCTCCTTCCCTTTCCCCTCCCCTCCCCTCTCTATACAGGTAGTCCTTGACTTAGAGCCATTTGTCTAGTGCCCGCTCTAAGTTTTGATGGCACTAAAAAAAGTGGCTTATGACCATTTTTCACACTTACAATTGTAACCGCATCCCTGTAGTCATGTGATCAAAATTCCGACACTTAGCAACTGGCATGTATTTATGGCCATTGCAGTGTCCTGGGGGGCATGTGATCCCCTCTTGTGACTTCTGACCAGCAAAGTCAACGGGGAAGCCGGATCCACTAAACAACTATGTTACTAACTTAATGACTGCAATAATTCACTTAACAATGGTGGCAAGAAAAGTCACACACCATGGGGTAAAATTCACTTGACAACTGTCTTGCTTAGCAATGGAGAACTTGAGCTCAATTGTAGTTGTAGGTCGAGGACTACCAGTAGTAAGAACTGAAATACACCTTTGGTTTTCATCACTGTGCAGAATGGAATAGAATAGAATAAATATGCTGGAAGGGACATTCCCTTGGAAGAAGTCTTCTAGTCCAGCCCCCTGCTCAAGCAGGAGAGCCGATACCATTTCAGATAAGTGACTGTCAAGTCTCTTCTTAAAAACCTCCAGTGATAGAGCACCCACAGATCAGTAGCAAAACAACAACCCATCCCAGCTTATTTTATTTAAAAGTAAAATAATGGAGAAGAGGAAAGAGAGAGAGAGAGAGAGAGACAGAGACAGAGACAGAGACAGAGACAGAGACACAGAGAGACAGAGATAGAGAGACAGAGATAGAGAGAAAGAGAGAGAGAGAGAGAGAGAGAGAGAGAGAGAGAGAGAGGGAGACAGAGACAGGAAGAGATAGAGACAGAGAGAGAGGGGGGGAGGGAAGGAGACAGAGACAGGAAGAGATAGAGAGAGACAGAGAGAGACAGAGAGAGACAGAGATAGAGAGAGAGAGAGAGAGACACACACACACACAGAGAGAGAGACAGAGAGACAGACACACACAGAGAGACAGAGTGACACAGAGAGAGAGAGAGACAGACAGACAGACAGAGAGAGATAGAGATAGATAGATAGATAGATAGCAATAGCAATAGCAATAGCAATAGCAGTAGACTTATATACCGCTTCATAGGCCTTTCAGGCCTCTCTAAGCGGTTTTACAGAGAGTCAGCATATTGCCCCCAACAATCTGGGTCCTCATTTTACCCACCTCGGAAGGATGGAAGGCTGAGTCAACCCTGAGCCGGTGAGATTTGAACCGCTGACCTGCTGATCTAGCAGTAGCCTGCAGTGCTGCTTTTAACCACTGCGCCACCTTGGATAGATAGATAGATAAATAGATAGATAGATAGATAGATAGATAGATAGAGCAATTCTAACACTCGCATTCTAATCATGCTAAAGTTACATCCACCTTTGAATGTGTCAAAAGCAGAAATATTGATTGAACCCGAAGTGCCGATATCCTTTTCAAGACTCTTTGATCTGACGGGTTATAAGACAAACTAGTTTTTTAGAGCCAGATCCTGATATTAAGCAGGCTTTTCTGCACAAAATAGCATTAGGAGTCAGAAATCATGTCAAGCAAGTGACAATCCTCAGCTCCCTCCTTTTTCTTCTTCTTGGCAACCTGGTGACCCCTGCAGGCATTTATCTGCAAATAGCAGCAAGCCCACTGGATCTGTTGAAGCCAAGATAAGAGAGAGGGAGGGGGGGAATACCGAGTGAGTCCCACTCTTTTCCTTAATCCTTTTGTACTTCAAGAAACCTTTCAGACTCAAATTCCGTTTAAGACCGCAGCTGAGGTTCATGATGATTCCCCCCCCTGTCTTTCCTTCCTGCCCTCATTTTCTTATTGTACTTTGCGCTCCTTCCCGAATCTCTAGGATGGATTCGCTAACCCTACATGAAGTCATATATTAACACAGACATTCCAGGTTTCTGGAATAACTAGGGCTGTCTCTTGGGGCCTGCCATAAACGACAGAAGACTCCCCAAAGATTTCAAAACATTTCTGGCTTCTCTATGCCTCCCGACAAAAGGGAAAATGAAAGAAAAGAATAAAAGAAAAGAGAGAAAGGTCATTGGGTATTTAGGAAACTGCAGGACATGTTGGTTCGGCTGTGTTTACCCTAGCACGGGTGCCATGTCAAACGGTAACCTTTAAGAGAGAGAGAGAGAGAGAAAAAGAGGCAGAGTAAATAGAAATCCTAAAATGTTTCCAGGGGTGGAATTTTGGGGTCACAATAGTAGACTCCTTCTACTCAAGATGAATGACCTCCCACCTCCATTCATGGGGCTGTTTTCCACCTGTGACGCCTGACTGATGAGATGCTTTTTTGAAGAGAAGAATAGTGACCCGTCAATAGAAGATAATGTATTTCATTTATTTATTTATTTATTTATTCCGTTTGTCAAGCATGTACGAGATAACAAGTATAAACATGGACACAGGAAATGGGTACAAATAAATGGGGCAGTAGGACAGGGATGGAAGGCACGCTGTGTCAGCACTCCTCCATTAGATAATCAGGAAAGGAAAACCACGAGACTCCATTGATAGAAATCAAGTGTACTTTTACTAATTATAAATGATCAGAAGTGTAGCAAAGTGAAGACTGATTATTTTGGTGCAAAAGCAAATGATATATAGAATAACCCATTCCCCACCCCTTGGCATCCCAATTACAGTCCAATCATAATTCTCCCAAGTGTCAGGTGTGAGATAACTTCGAAAAGTATCACCAAGATGGAATGTCGGTGCCGTTGGCCTTGGCGGGAAACCTCCTCTGCATACGCAGTAAGACAGGTAGCAGAAACTCCAGAATCCTCCTCCAGCACAAGTAGTAATCCCCTCCCGAATACCATGCCTACCCTCCCCGTTTCAATGGCAGCTGAAGCAGCAGTAAAGCAGAGGCTGACACGCTGGGGCGCTTACACACACCCCTTTACCGACCTCTTAAGAATGGGGTCAGGTCCATGGTAGACAGTTTAGGTTAACGTTACGGGGGTTTGAGAATGTAACAATGGAGTCAGGTAGAGCATTCCAAGCATTGACCACTCTGTTGCTGAAGTCGTATTTTCTGCAATCGAGTTTGGAGCGGTTTGCTTTGAGTTTGTATCTATTGTTTTCCCGCGTATTATTGTGGTTGAAGCTGAAGTAGTCATTGACAGGTAGGATGTTGTAGCAGACAATTTTGTGTACTACGCTTTGATCAGACGTTAATCGGCGTAGTTCTAGGTTCTCCAAGCCCAAAATTTCAAGCCTGGTAGCATAAAGGTATTCTATTGTGAGCAGAGGAGTGGAGTTTAAGACGCACCCTTTTCCCTGCAAAAAGAGGGTGAAAATCTGGGTGCACCTTATAAACTGAATACAGCATTTTTGGCCTCCTAAACCCCGCCCCATTTGCAAAAATGGCTGTGCATAGCCTTTAGGAGACTTCCAGAGTGCTCCTGTGGACTGGGGAGGGCAAAAATGAGCGAAAAACAGGCTATTTTTTCCTCTCCCCCCCCCCAGCCCCCAGGAGTACTCTACAAGCCTCCTAAAAGTTTTTGGCAAAAAACAGGGTTGTTTTTGTGAAAAATGGGCAGTTTTTGGGAGGTCTGCAGAGTGCAAAAACTAATTTGCCTCTTCAAAATCTTGGTGCATCTTATACTCCAGTGCGTCTTATACTCCGAAAAAATACGGTAACCTGTTCAGAAATACAATCAGCATTGGGTCTTTAGTTTCTCCAGATATTAATGAGAAGAACCTCTGTCTGAAAACCTGGAGAGCATTTTATCAGTTGTAGATATATCCCTGAGCGAGATGGATCTTTAGGAGCCCAAGATCACTGCCGGACCCACTGCTCATCCATGCCCTTAGTTTTTGTTCTCTAATACTCCAAGGAAGGTGAGGTTACTTTTTTGCTTGACACCTGGGTCTTCTGAGACTGTGAACAACTCTAAGCTGTCTGTCTGACTCTCATTGGAATATTATTGCTGTCCATCACATGATATGTTTGTCAGAGTTAGCTTGACTCTCCCTTATGTAGAAGAAAGCTCCACAAAAGATATTCTTTCAGAATTCAACTTACATTCCTTTATTCAAAAATACAGTGTCGAGTACTGATCCCTCCCATGAAATCATTTTAAGCATTCCTATGATGCTAAACAGGAAGCCCTTTGAATACTCAACAAGTAATGTACAAAAGGGGATGAGGTGGCTCAGTGGCTAAGACGCTGAGCTTGTCGATCAGAAAGGTCAGCAGTTCGGCGGTTTGAATCCCTAGCGCCGCGTAACGGAGTAAGCTCCCGTTACTTGTCCCAGCTTCTGCCAACCTAGCAGTTCAAAAGCATATAAAAAATGCAAATAGAAAAATAGGGACCACCTTTGGTGGGAAGGTAACAGCATTTCGTGCGCCTTCGGCATTTAGTCATGTCGGCCACATGACCACCGAGACATCTTCGGAGAGCACTGGCTCTTCGGCTTTGAAACAGAGATGAGCACTGCCCCCCCCAGATTTGGGAATGACTAGCATGTATGTGCGAGGGGAATTTTTACCTTTTAATGTACAAACACTGAGTATTGCAACCCTTTGTAATGTGATGTTCTCTGCTGCATTGTAATAACAAATATATATATAAATAAAACTGAACCAGGCTACAAGCAGAGGTAATTTTCTATAGAATTACTGCTGCTCACACTTACTGGAAAGTGACTCTCTTAAGAGATCAGTTCAGAGTATTCTCAAGTACCTAGAGTGCAATTTTGTTCCTTCTTTATTAAAAATGATACGGTTCTCTTGCAGGTCCCTTGGGTAACGTCTCAATATAGATTTAATTATTCCTCATTCTTATCAAGACTATAGTGTGATATTAATAGCAATAGGCAAACTCCCCCTGGCCTGATTCAGAATAGACTCAAGTAAAATGAGGCATTTCCCAAAATTGCTGGATAAAAAAAAAATGGTAGAAAATAAAATCCTTTCCCTTGATTTTATTCCAGATTTGATCCAACCCTGGAAAGTTGCTACAGTTCATTAATCATCCACAGGATATTGCTTGGCTACTACAATACACCTTTTGTCAGGCTCACTCACATGAGGATTGTTGGTAGCAGAAAGCGGGGCTTGTCTATGTACACAGAGAGAGAGAGAGAGAGAGAGAGAGAGAGAGAGAGGGAGGGAGGGAGGGAGGGAAGGAGGGAGAGAGAGAGAGAGAGAGAGAGAGAGAGAGAGAGAGAGAGAGATGCCTAAAGACATGACAATAGGCAGCATACAATGGCAGGATTCTCTCTCTCTCTCTCTCTCTCTCTCTCTCTCTCTCTCTCTCTCTCTCTCTCACACACACACACACACACACACACACACACACACACACACACACACACAGAGAGAGAGACGCACACGCACTTCCTAGGATGAACACTAGGGAAAATCAAATGTATGCATTGACCCATTTCTCTTTCAATCTGATGAAACAAAATTGGCTGTAGAAATTCTTTCAAAGGAGGATTAGAGCGTGTGAAGTTTGCCCTTGCTTAGTCATAAAGTGACCATAAGGGGAACAAGTGGGAATGTTGTGTCTCTCGCTGTATAGCCATTTTTCTCCAAATTTGCAATCTGCTTGATTTCTCACCTTTAATTAAATTCCAATGCACAGCATCATAATAGGGGGTTCCTCAATTGCATGATATGCTCCCATTAAACACACACACACACACAGGCATGTGTAATTTTCCCCAGTTATCGATGCTACTTATCTAAAAAAATCTCTTTCAAACCAATGCAAGTTTCTTATCGCTTTCAACAAAACGAATAGCATATCTGGTAGCTAAGAATGATGGAAGTGGTAGGCTCTCCAGAATATAATTGCCTGTTCACTGTTTACAACTGCAATGGAAACAAATCTGGAAACTCTTCGGGATGGCAATAGTCCCAACATATCAAATTGTCTGGTAATCGAGTTATCTAAATAGCAAAGAATGTCTTTGCATTACAGAGGCATTTTCAACTGCTTCTGTGCACATTGCTGGCTTTGGAAACTATCTATATGATGCAGCCTATAGGAATGTATTTGAAATCAGAAAAAAAACGACCCTGCTTATAAACTAAATAATCATCATCTTCTCCTCCTCTTCCTCCTCCTCCCCTCCTCCTCCTCCTCCTCCTCCTCCTCCTCCTCCTCCTCCTCCTCCTCCTCCTCCTCCTCCTTCCTAGTGTATTCAGAGAGGTGCAGGGTCCATTTATTTATAAAATAAATAACATGTTTAATTCAAGTAGTGTCATATGCTCACAAATTGGTCTTTACAAAAATGACACCCATCTGGGCCTGGAATTGGATAAGCAGACGGAGACTTAACATTTGCCAGGAGCAGGGGGAACATGCAAAAGACATAAAAACGTGATGTGGACTAAAGTTCAAATGACTACACCAAAGTCAGCAGACAGAAGCCACCCGTGGAACGAGGACAGAGAAGGCAGCGTGAGACTCCCAAGTGGCAGAACTTTGATTTGTCATCCTATAATTTGGTAGGCTGATAAAAACGCAGGGCAATGCTGAATAAATGGCTAATTGAACGGGAAACAGATTAATGATGCAGACACAGTATCTATGTTGTGTTGGCACAGAAATCTGTTTTCTGTTGGGGGATCCCTCAACAGAAATCATGTTTCAAATTTTGAGATGCTTCTCTCAGAGCAACTTAAGAGTCCGTAAGGTCACGCAGACATCTAAAGTGAATCAGTCTGATTACTTTGAAGCAGGGCTGGGCTGCTGGGGGCTTGGAAGGATTTGGGAGAACCTCTAGCTAAGATTCTGTGAAGTTTGGAGAACCCTCAAATCCCACTCCTGGCTGGCCCTGCCCACCTCTCCCCTCCCCTTCCAGGAATCCCCACGCAGCCCATTTTGGATGCGGTAAATGCAGAGAGCATGTGAAGGCTCAGAGAGGGTGAAAAATGGACCTACCGGAAGTTCGGGAAGGCCATAAACAGGCCCATTTCCAAATTCCAGAGGGCCTGCGGAGCCTGGGGAGGCCGTTTTTGCCCTCCCGGAGGCTCAAAGAAAGCCACCGGAGCCCAGGGAGGGCAAAAACTCCCCCCCACTGTGGTGCAGGAGGCGGGCATGGTCACGCCCACCATAGCCGCACCCACCCCGTAACCAGGCAGACAACCGCTTGCTAAAATTTTTGAAGCCCACCCCTGCTTTGAAGGGAATATTGGTCTACCTCAAAGGCTCTAGTTCAGGGGTCTCCAACCTTGGCAACTTTAAGACTTGTGGACTTAGCCAGCTGGTTGAGGAATTCTGGGAGTTGAAGTCCACAAGTCTTAAAGTTGCCAAGGTTGAGACTCCTGCTGTAGTCGACTCAAGGTTTATTCAAATTGGTTAGATATATATCTTTATTTTAAATTTAGGTGAAAGCTGATCTCAGGTGTATCCAGGACAGTCAGAAATGATTTATTTCAGAGAAATGTTTGTGGGGGAGTAGCCCCTGTTTTGACAAAAACAAAACAAAATAACACCCAGCTCTTCATAACAATGTCATTTCCTAGACGCAACAATGAGTATCCTTGGAGCCTACAAAAATTGGTAGCTGAGCCAAAAAGTTATCCACTCCAGCATAAAGCTTACCGAGCTTTGTACAGTAATGATGTCCTTTGGGATTTCAAATCAATATCAAGTCACCTGAATGACTCACATGTTTTTT
Source organism: Thamnophis sirtalis (assembly GCF_051295495.1). NCBI lineage: Eukaryota > Metazoa > Chordata > Lepidosauria > Squamata > Natricidae > Thamnophis > Thamnophis sirtalis. Next base: position 13,296,889 of record NW_028261390.1, read on the forward strand.
TGATATATCATGTTTAGGAACATTGAATTAATTATCCCCTGACTTCTCGAGTTCTTTTCCCCCCTTTCACTCCTGATGCCATCCTTCCTGCTGCCCTCTGCTTATGCCCTGCTAAGAGGTTGCAACTTCTCTACCCAACAATGCTACGCATACACAAACACACTTCAGGCAAGAGGCCAAAGAGAATCAAATAGCTATAAAGGTAAAGGTTCCCCTCGCACGTATGTATTAGTTGTTCCAGACTCTAGGTGGCAGTGCTCATCTCTGTTTCAAAGCCAAAGAGCCAGTGTTGTCCGAAGACATCTCCGTGGTCATGTGGCCAGCATGACTAAACACCGAAAGTGCACGAAACACTGTTAACTTCCCACCAAAGGTGGTCCCTATTTTTCTACTTGCATTTTTTACATGCTTTCGGACTGCTAGGTTGGCAGAAGCTGGGACAAGTAACGGGAGCGCACTATGTTACGCAGCACTAGGGATTTGAACTGCCAAATTGCTGACCTTTCTGATCAACAAGCTCAGCAGCTTAGCCATTGAGCCACCGTGTCCCTTCAAATAGCTGTAGTTGAACACAAAACCCTAATTTGCAGTTATGTCAAATTTGGCAACACTAAGATCCTTTCCCTAGTAAAAATTCAACAATTTGCCAAGCCTCCTGCCCATTTTCAATCAGCAGTATAAAAATTTCTAGAGTTTTAGCGTAAAGGCAACACTTGAGATCCAGACTGATACCTATCAGAGGTTACGCAACTGAACAGAAACCAATTATTTTGATAACTCTTCCTCAGGATCGTAGGAACTCTGCAAAAGATGCGATGTAATTATTATACAGGACTTGTTCAATGCTCTTTTCTAACTCTGTGGTGTTAAGCATGCCAATCTCCCAATGATTTTAATGATAAAGGAGAAATTTTTTTGCAACTTCTGCAAATCACAATCAATTGAAAACTGGAGGAGGTAGTTTTAATCTTCTTTGGTAAGAACTATAACCATTTCACATCCTCTAACAATCTGGTAGCATAGCATGTGGCCTAGATGGACAGAATAGCCGACTCAAGAATTAGCACAGATATTTTAAGTCTGTGGTACGCGGTGGCTCAGTGGCTAAGATGCTGAACAGAAAGGTTGGCAATTTGGCGGTTCGAATCCCTAGCACCACATAACAGAGTGAGCCCCCGTTACTTGTCCCAGCTTCTGTCAATCCAGCAGTTCGAAAGCATGTAAAAAATGCAAGTAGAAAAATAGGGACCACCTTTGGTGATAAGATAACAGCATTTTATGCACCTTTGACATTTTGTCATGCTGGCCATATGACCATGGAGACGTCTTTGGACAGCGCTGGCTCTTCGGCTTTGAAATGGAGATGAGCACCGCCCCCTAGAGTCGGGAACGACTAGCACATATGTCTGAGGGGAAGCTTTACCTTTTATCTTAAGTCTGAGAAGTGGAGGGGCACCAAAGAGCACAGATTAACACATTAACAGAGTTGGAAGGGACCTTGTATGTTATCTAGTCCAACCCCCTGCCCAATCAGGAGATCCTACACCATTTCTGATAAATGGCAGTCCAATCTCTTCTTGAAAGCCTCCAGTGGTGAAGCCCTCAACAACTTCTGAAGGCAAGCTGTTCCATTGGTTGATTGTTCTCACTATCAGAAAAAAAAAAACTCCTTATTTCCAGGTTGAATCTCTCCTTGGTCAGTTTCCATCCATAATTCCTTGTCTGGTCTTTGGGTACCTTGGAAAATAGATTGACCCCTTCTTCTCTGTGGCAGCCCCTCAAATATTGGAAGACTGCTATTATGTGTACCCTGGTCCTTGTCTTCACTAGACTAGCCATGCCCAGTTCCTGTAACCGTTCTTCATGTTTTAGCCTCCAATCCCCTCATCATCTCGGTTGCTCTTCTCTGCCCTTTTTCTAGAGTCTCAACATCTTTTTTATAGTGTGGTGAGCAAAACTGGTTGCAGTATTTTAGGTGTGGTCTTACTAAGGCTTTATAGAGTGCTATTAGTACCTCACTTGATCTTGATTGCATACCTCTGTTAATGCTACTTAGGATTGCATTGGCTTTTTTAGCTCACACTGCTGACTCATATTTAACTGATTATCCACTGAGACTCCAACAGGTCATAATATTGTTGAGTATTGAATGAATTAATCACATTGGACAACTCACCCAACTTTGCTTCTTCTTCTTCTTCATTCAGCCCAACAGGATCAAATACTCATCCACAGCAACCAGGCAGAGAGCAACACAGCTACTACTGGGCAAACTCTGGGAAACCAACAGCAGCAGCAGGAGCTCAACGACCAAGGTCAGTAGTAATTGTAATTATTATAGTTCCCTGCACTACCATTGCCAATTCCATTTATTAAAACCCAGAACTAAAGGAGATTCCTTTATACTCCAAAATGTGGTCGAATCATCAGAGCCTTTTCTTTCTTATACTCAGAAAGGTGATGGGGCAGAAGAGAATATTAATAGAGAATAGGCTTAGAGGAGAGCTACTGAACTGAATCAGCAAAAAAAAAAATCGTTTTTAGGCATAAACTGGCGATGACCTCATAAGAAGCAATTAAAGCAATGCTGAGTCAAGAGCTCCAATGGCATGAATTCAACGGATATAGTAGTTGGATATAGTTAGCTGCTATATTCTGTGATCCAGAGAAAACTATAGATAGACCATTAGACCTTTTCTATTTTATAAGCCACTAGCCAATATCCCAGTGTTGCCCAAGTATTTATTTATAGGGGGAAGATGTCTGGACCAAACGTAATTTCTAATGTTGGATTTTCCCCCTTACCAGAGGGAACCCCCTTGTGGAGTACTGTGAAGCCGTTACCATGGCAACTCTACTGCACTGTACAGTAGAAGCCATTTTACGGCAGCACAGTAGAAGCCATTTTAAGGCACAACAGGCTGTAACTTAACAGAACACACACACACACCGAGGCATGTTAGGGGTGTCTTACCCTCACAGTATTTCTTTCCAAAGAATAAGCCAACTGTGTACCAAGTTTGGTTGAAGTTGCTTGAGGCATTCCAGAGTTATGCTGGAACATACACACACAAAAAACACAGCCATTTATATGTATATAAATGACACCAGCTGCAACCCCTTCGGATTGTTCTTGCAAAAAATACCGTATTTTTCAGAGTATAAGACACACCAGAGTATAAGACGCAATATAGGATTTTGAAGAGGCAAACTAAAAAAAAAGTTTCTGCACTCTGCAGACCTCCCAAAAATGGCCTGTTTTTCACGAAAACGGGCCCGTTTTTTGTAAAAAAAAAAAAAAAAAAAGGACATGCATAGCCTTTAGGAGGCCTATAGAGTGATTCTGGGGGCTGGGGGGGGTAAAAACAAGCAAAAAATTGCCCCTTTTGTCGCTCATTTTTGCCCCCCCCAGGCCCCCGGAGCACTCTGGAAGCCTCCTAAAGGCTATGCACGGCCATTTTTGCAAAAGGGGCGGGGTTTTGGAAGGAAAAAATGCTGTATTCAGTCTATAAGACACACCCAGATTTTCACCCTCTATAAGACGCACCCAGATTTTCACACTCTTTTTTGAGGAAAAAAGGTGCGTCTTATACTCCGAAAAATACGGTAGTTTATTTCAAGGTGTGCTACCCTGATGCCTTTGGATTGAAGCGTATCTGCAGACATCTTCCTTATACCTGACTCCCCACCACCACAAAGCTTGTTTCAATTTTAAAAAACCGAATAGGTAGCTGGCATGCTGCAAAGCAAGTCACCCACTGCTGGCATCTCCCTTAATTTTTTGGCTCCCCTATAGAAGGCGTTATTATGCAATAACAGTAGTAGATGGGTGCTGTCATTGTTTCATTGAGAGCCAATATAATAAAGGAAGAAAATGAACTCTGTAGGTTGCATTACGGGGTGTTTCAAGATAAAAGGATGCATTTCAGGATCCGTATTCTGAATGGTGTTTAGGAGGCCACAAGTAATTATTGATGTCAACAAAAGGGGCGGAGATAAATTTTGGGAGAGGGAAAGGGGAATTTTGTTCTTGGGGGTGGGGAGGATGTTCTATTTCAATTGGGGTGGATATTTTAAGGAAGGGGATGGCTGAGGCTTGATCCAAGCTTGTATCCTTTAGATATTTTGGACAGGAAATGTTTATTGTTTTAATGTTTTACACTATATTTTATTTAATGTTTGTAAAGCCCTTTGAATTGCCTTGGATGTAGGGGTGAGCTTCAAAAATTGCAGCAATGGGTTTGCATGGAGACTCCTGGGACAGGCAGGACAGGGCGAGATGGGGTGGGATGGGCGTGGCCAGCCAGAGGGGCATTTGGGAGTTCACCAAATTGGACAGAATCCTAACTAGAAGATCGCCTGAACCTGTGCAAACCACCAGCAGCCCACCCCTGCTTGGATGACACGAGAGGCATACAGGTTTCATAAACAAATAAAAAATAAATAAAATCATTCCCAGGGAAAGTGGATTGTAGTGTCCATTGCTAAAGGAGCCATATATTGCTGAAGTGCAATTTAATTTTTGCACTGCAAATTCGTATTAGCACAACGGCTGTTAAATTCTGCATAGGACCGATCGCATAGAGTATATAATGGATTTATTGAAACAGTAAAAAAAAGCAATTGACTAGGTAGACAACGACTCCACTTACGCTCATTAAATTTCTGTTAACTGTTTAATAGACTCTCCTGGAATTATAACTACCCTATAATGAATATGGATCATTCAGCCATTCTTGGCGACTGTTGCTTGTAGAAATGTATGTCGCCCAAGATGCGTGACAAAAATCAAAACGGAAAACTCACTTGAGTGTGTGAAGAAACTTTCCGCCCTCTTTCTGACAACAGGCTGAGGGTTCCATTTTGGTGGATCCATGTTTTTCCTTGCAGTAAAAATGCTTTTATTGCATTTCTTTCTATTTCTCTCCTTCTCCCCACCCCCCAATATAGCGGTTGCACAAAAAGTGAATGAACAGATTAGCAGCCAGGAAATGAAACTGACTTTGCTACAGAAGAAGGTTGACAACATTTCAGTCGTCATGAGAGACGTGAGCCAGACACTTTCTTCTCTGGAAGGCAAAATCAATGAAGATAAGAGCAATGATTTGGCGGTGTTTCTAAAAGGTAAAAGGAAGAAATTAATGCAATCACTCACCTACTTAAAAGGGCCAAGAAAAGAGCAAGAAAAGAGGGGGGGGTCAGAGGGGGAAGAAGAAACTACCAGCATTTGCGATTGCAATATTCCATATTCTTCAAAGAAGCACATATTATTTAGTTCTTCTTTTCTTTCTGTTTTCCTTTCTTCCTCCCCCTTACCTTCTTTCTTTCTTTCTTTCTTTCTTTCTTTCTTTCTTTCTTTCTTTCTTTCTTTCTTTCTTCCCTCCATCTTCCCTCCCTCTTTCTCTCTCTCTTTTCTTTTCCCTTCTTTCCTCTTCCTTCTCCTTCCTTCCCTCCCTCCCTCTGTCTTTCTTTCTCTCCTTCATTCCTCCCTCCTTCCCTCCCTCTTTCTTCCTTTCTCCCTTACTTCCCCTCCCTCCCTATTGCTCCTCCTCCTTCCTTCCCTCTTTCTTTCTCTCTCTCTCTCTTTCTTCCTTCCTTCCTTCCTTTCTTCCCTCCCTCTTCCCTCCCTCTTTCTTTCTTTCTCCCTTCCTTTCCCTCCTTCCCTCTTCCTTCTCCTTCCTTCCCTTCCTCTTCCTTCATTCCTTCCCTCCCTCCCTCGCTCTGTCTTTCTTTCTCTTTCTTTCATTCCTCCCTCCTTCCCTCCCTCTTTCTTCCTTTCTCCCTTACTTCCCCTCCCTCCCTATTCCTCCTCCTCCTTCCTTCCCTCTTTCTTTCTTTCTTTCTTTCTTTCTTTCTTCCCCTCCCCCCCTCTTCCTCCTCCTTTCTTTGCTCCCTCCCTCTTTCTTTCTTCTTTCTTTCTTCCTTCCCTCCCTCCCTCTTCCCTCCCTCCCTCTTTCTTTCTTTCTTTCTCCCTTCCTTTCCCTCCCTCCCTCTTCCTCCTCCTTCCTTCCTTCCCTCCCTCTGTCTTTCTCTTTCTTTCATTCCTACCTCCTTCCCTCCCTCTTTCTTCCTTTCTCCCTTACTTTCCCTCCCTCCCTATTCCTCCTCCTCCTTCCTTCCCTCTTTCTTTCTCTCTCTCTCTTTCTTTCTTCCTTTCTTCCCCTCCCTCCCTCTTCCTCCTCCTTTCTTTGCTCCCTCCCTCTTTCTTTCTTCTTTCTTTCTTTCTTTCTTTCTTTCTTCCTTCCCTCCCTCTTCCCTCCCTCTTTCTTTCTTTCTCCCTTCCTTTCCCTCCCTCCCTCTTCCTCCTTCTTTCTTTGTTCCCTCCCTCTTTCTTTCCCCTTTTTTCCTTCCTTTCTTTCTTCTTTTTCTTCCTTCCTTCCTTCCATCCATCCATCCACCCATTCATCCATCCATCACAAGATATGCTCCCAACCACCAGAGAGGATATGATTCAGTCAACAATGCTCATAGTTTGCAACCGCATTCTAGCCCTGCTAACTATATACAGGTTTTTATTGTGTTTTAAAATGTATGAAATACTGATATGACCAGAGGTTATACTGGTGCAAAAGAAATTAGTGTGTACTGGATACACAATGAAGATACTGCCTTCTCCTGATTTTCAGGATTACATGCATATTTTTCAAGCCAGCAGCCCGTTTTCCTGCTGGGCTGCCTTGAAAAGCTCTTCTTACCATATGAACAATCCAGCTGATGAGTCAGTGCATTGTATGAATGGAAGAATAAGGAAGGATACTATTGCAAGGTGGCTTCATGTGACTCATGTAATATAATGAATGCTTATTCTATCCATTCAATAGTATGGTTCTCGCAGTGTTATCGCTATCAAGGATATCCCATAAATGGAATTTCTTTTGAGTCATTGACCAATGGAACAAATTAAAATGCTTATAATGCAAACATAGAATCTAAATTTAAAATTTCTCCTATCGTTGATATCATGTTACAAATTGGAGGACCTTTTGATCGTTTGGTTTCTCAGCTCTTCTGCATGCCTCCTTTACAGTTTTTCAAGATTGAAATGTGCCAGCTTAGAAAGCATTGTCAAAGCAAAAATTGCCAATAGAATAGAATAGAATAGAATAGAATAGAATTCTTTATTGGCCAACTCTGATTGGACACACAAGGAATTTGTCTTTGGTGCATAAGCTCTGAGTGTACACACAAAGATAAGATACATTCATCACAAATCATAAGGTACAGCACTTAGTGAGAGTTGTAGGGTACAAATAAGCAATCAAATCATATTAGGAAACAATCAGTGATGGGATCCAGCCAGTTTGCACTTATCCGGGAGAACCGGTTGTTAACTTTCTAAGCAGTTTGGAGAACCGGTTGTTGGAAGAAATCTCATTTTGTGTTTTTTCCACTTTATAGGGCTAATCCTGTAAGGAAGGCAGGAAGGAAGGAAACATTCTGGTGTTGTTTCTAGCCTAATCTTTATTGCCTTGCTTACAGAAACTGCCTCTCTGGTTAACCCTTATTATATTGTCACAGCTAAGGCCAAGCGCCCATCGACGTGAGTGATGTTGAGTTGGCCACACCCACCCAGTCACATGACCACCAAGCCACGCCTACCCAGCTGGTCATTAGGGCAGAGAACCAGTTGTTAAATTATTTGAATCCCACCACCAGAAACAATCAATATAAAGGATACAAGCAACAAAGTTACAGTCATACAGTCATAAGCCGGAGGAGATGGGTGATAGGAACGATGAGAAGACTAATAGTAATAGTAATGCAGCCTTAGTGAATAGTTTGACAGTGGTGAGGGAATTATTTGTTTAGCAGAGTGATGGCGTTTGGGGAAAAACTGTCCTTGTGTCTAGTTGTTCTGGTGTGCGATGCTCTATAGCATCATTTTGAAGGTAGGAGTTGAAATTATTTATGTCCAGGATGTGAGGGATTCTATAATGGTATAATGGAGGAATCAATGCTCGATTGTCTTCTTCATGACTGAGATCTAGGCTGCATTTTAGGATCAGAAGGTCGTAGAATCACAGTCTAAATGCATTAAAACATTTTTCAATGTAATCATCTGGTGTTTTTTTAAAAGGCTATAAATATAACAACACTGATGTTAGATAAACATTGTCAAGGAGAAAATTCCATTTTGAGGATGCCATCAGAGAGAAGATTCTTCTTCTAGTAGCCACTTAATATCCTTCATTTGCATTGGGACATCTTGAAATCTTATTTTTAAAGTCTTGGAAGTATAACTTGAGAGTTCCAAGCAGGGATCTTCAAAAGTTAATATAAGTGCCAGAAAAAGATTTGGCCAGGGAAAAAAAGGACGAGGCATATCCAATCCAGAGCATGGCAGTATTCTTTATTTTTATTGTTCATCATTTGTAAAAATTTGCTGCTAACTCTCAATTTTTGCCTGAAATTATTGCCATTTCACAAGCAGCAGACTTGCAATAAATGACATAGCAACAATTAGCGATTACAGCAGCGATTAGAAAACATCTTAATAAATTATAGTCCCATTTCTGGCTTGCCTCTAGAATTGTTAAGCTCCAGATGTTGCACTTAAACAATGTTGCTTTAGCCATACTGATATTTACACCTTCACTCTTTTTCATCCCTTCCTCTCTCTACTCTTGGTGTATTTTATTGTTATGTGGCATTCTTGACCCTTAGGTATAGGTTCCATATCTCTTGGAATATTTCCCATTTCCTTTCCGCTTCCTTTTCATCCATTTCTCTACTCCCTTCGGGTTAATATGTGCCCATTCGGTTATAAATGTGCCATGATAGAAGTCATGTGCACTATTTCTCTGTATCCTTTCCACATTTTTTTTCCTGCACATGAACCCATAATAAAATTGCAATCGCCACAAGGATCATGCAAAATTCAGTATGTTTGGCCCTAAGTGGAGACCTAGATAGACAACAGGTTGTGTAGCACATTGATACACAACGCCTCAATTTCACAATCTAGGATCCTATTCAATAAAGAATTCTTTTCCTGTGTTTTTTGTTTCCCAGTGAAATCCTTGTTATGACCAAGCTTAGCTTTCTTTTTCTTCCAAGTGTTATATCTAGAATGTATAGCATGTCAGGCTACACTCTAATATACAATTACATATAACACACACTCTCTATGAAAATTCTTTTATTCTCCTGATGTTGTCCTTTCTACAGAAAATGTCCACAACAGTGAAACAGAATATTCAGCATTCCAACACAATTACTGACTCTTACTGAAATATATTAATGCTACATTTAGCACAGAAAGATATTGCTTTCATTTACCCATTTTTTCCCCCTTTAGGGCAATCCATTTAAACAAAGTTCAAATTTGCAGGTTCCCACAAAGGTCACTGCACTAGTACATTGCTGTTTCAAACAAAAACAAGAGTCATTATCCCCGAATTGTCAGAATTATGACAACTGTTGCAGGAAGAACTTTGTTATAAATTGTTGATCTCTGAATAGGGAGGATATTGTGACAGAGATACCGTTCATCATCCTCATAATACTTATTTTTTCATTTCATTTTATTTATTAAACAAATTTAAGTAGCCATTCATCTCACAGAAAGAGACTCTTTGTAGCGTACAACAGTCTCGTTAAAACAATGATTAGTTTAAACCATTATATAATAGTGGGGTACAACAGTTTAGTTAAATAAAACAGTGATAAGGTTAAAACATTATATAATAGTGGGGCACAACAGTTTAGTTAAATAAAACAATGATTAGTTTAAACCATTATATAATAGTGGGGTACAACAGTTTAGTTAAATAAAACAATGATTAGTTTAAACCATTATATAATAGTGGGGTACAACAGTTTAGTTAAATAAAACAATGATTAGTTTAAACCATTATATAATAGTGGGGTACAACCATCTCGTTAAATAAAACAATGATTAGTTTAAACCATTATATAACACTACATTACACCCGCCCACCTGAGCTCCTTACTGGTCTTTTGAGACTTTGGTGCTTCTGCGCAAGCACATGGCGGGTACAGCGCCTGCACAATGCTCCGCTGAGAAGCTGGAGCATCGCGGAGGATCATGGAGGCACTATGATGCATGCACGCACTATGGAATGGCCACCGGGTCCGTTCCAACCATACCAGTTGGAACGGGATCCAGAACCGACCACTGATCCAGGTGTTAATAAAACTCTGTTTAGTGTAGAAGCTTTACTTACATAAACATTCCTAACAATGCTGGTCTTATAAGTAGATGTCCTTTCATTTTATCCTAACATATCCTAACAACTTTCCATATATCATGTTTCCCTGAAAATAAGACCTCTCCGGCAGGGGAGGGTTCCAGCAGGCACTACTGCTGGCTTGCTTGTGTGCACGCCGCGTGCACACTTGATGCACGCTGCATGCACATCAGTGGTGGGTTCCGAATCTTGTCGCCGAAGCCGTCCATCCACCTCAGGCATGCGTGCTGTGCACGCATGCACTCACCACCACCCTGTAATGTTCCAGCTGCTTGGCGGAGGTCGCGCAGGCGCCGTACATTGTGCCCATGTGTGCAAATGGCCAGGATGGCTTAAAAAGAAATTAGGAACGTGGGCAAGCAAGCGGCCCACCAAAACACCTTTCCGGTAAGGTGGCCACTACTCTCAGCTGCCACTGGTACGCCTGTACTGGGGCGTACTTCCCAGAACCCACCACTGGTGCACATGTACAATACAATTAAACTTGTACCCAGGCTGCCCAACCACTACCAGTTCAGTCAAACTGGTCCGAACTGGCAGGAAACCACCACTGCTCCCTGGATAATAAGCCCAAACATGTGCTAAAATAAGCCCTCTCCCGAAAATAAGCCCTCCCCAAAATATTGCAACATAGCAGCAGCCATGAGGTGACCACGCTCGCTGCCTCCTGTACCTCAAAAACTAATAAGACGTTGCTGAAAATAAGGCCAAGTGCTTATTTCGTGGGTCAAAAAAAATAAGACCCTGTCTTATTTTCGGGGAAGCACAGTACCATCTCAGACATTGCCATTGCAATGTAACAATACTTGTCTCCTGTCTTCTAAGAGTTATATTTATTTTGAATGTGGTGCCACTACTTTATAGAAGGATTAGAAATCACCAGGCCTAACAGTGAGTTCATCCAGGGAGAATTTATGAAGGCTTGGTGAAGTTTATCAGTTGCTGAAATGTATTTCTTGTCCACACGCTGAAGAGTTTCATGTTCCCTTTTCCTTCAAGGACAATCTATTCTGAGGGATTCCGACATTTTTCTTTAATGTCTATAACTCTTCCCTGTATAAGGGTATTAGGGGTGTCTGACCCCCACAGTATTTGTTTCCAGAGAGTAAGTAATCTGTTTAACTCTTCCCTGTATAAGGGACACTTTGATCTGTATACAATTGTTGTTGTTAGTTGCGAAGTCATGTCCGACCCATTGCGACCCCATGGATAACATTCCTCTAGGCCTTCCTGTCCTGTACCATCCCCATTTAAGTCCATTTAAGTTCACACCATTTAAGTTCACTGCTACTGCCTTGGTGAATCCATCCAGCCACCTTGTTCTCTGTCGTACCCTTCTTCTTTTGCTCTCAGTCTTTCCCAGCATTAGGCTCTTCTCCAGTGAGTCCTTCCTTCTCATTAGGTGGCCAAAGTATTTGAGTTTCATCTTCAGGATCTGGCCTTCTAAAGAGCAGTCAGGGCTGATCTCCTCTAGGACTTACCGGTTTGATCGCCTTGCAATTCAAGGGACTTGCAGGAGTCTTCTCCAGCACCATAGTTCAAAGGCCTCCATTCTTTGGCTCTCAACCTTTCTTATGGTCCAACTTTCACAGCCACGCATTGCAACTGTATACAGTCTATGAGCTGTATTTACAGAATTGGGCCATTAGAAGGGAACTGCTGCTTTTCAAGACTTTTTAAACTGAATTTTCTTACCAGCTTATGTCAGCTTTGTCCAGGAGGCTTGAATGCCCTCTTTATCTGCCAAAGCTTCTCTTTGATTCATATTAGTTACTCGCTGATAACCCGGTGCTGCCGGGTATTTATTTATCCCAACCCTTCCATGAATGTCACCGCAATTTTTAATGTTGGATTTTCCCCCTTACCAGAGGGAGTCTCCTTGTGGAGTACTGTGGAGCCGTTACCATGGCCACTCCACAGCACTGTACAGTAGAAGTCATTTTACAGCAGTATGGTCGAAGCCATTTTAAGGCGCAACAGGCTGTATCTTAACAGAACACAGGCCCCAAGGGTTGTTAGGGGTGTCTTACCCCCACAATATTTGTTTCCAGAGAGTAAGTAACATGTATACCAAGTTTGGTTGAAATTGCTCAAGGTATTCCAGAGTTATGCTGGAACAAACACACACACATAGCTATCTATTTAGCTCTCATCAGCTAGCCATACCCTTACTGGGATTTAAACTTGGGCTATTTTACATATTAGGCAGTTATATTAACCTCTAAGCCACAAGCTCTCCTCCCTTATCAGCTGAGGCAGGGTGGTGTTTTGTCAAAGGAGGAGAGCCTGTGGCTTAGTGGCTAACACAACTGCCTAATATGTAATACAGCACAGGTTCAAATCCCAGTAAGGGTATGGCTAGCTGATGAGAGCTAAATAGCTTGAAATAGATCTATACTAGTCTCCCTTTATTTATTTATCAGCATAAATGCAACACAAATGTAACAAAGGCAACATTAAAAAATAATGGCTTCCTGTCTGGTTGGTCTTTTGTGATGAGCCGATAGACAGAGAAAGGAAGCATATGCTTCCTCCCATATTTGGGCATACCAGGGGTTGTGACACAATACATACATACATACATACATACATACATACATACATACATACATACATACATAATACATAATACATACATACATACATACATATGTGTGTGTGTGTGTTTTGCATTTGTGCTGATAAATAAATAAAGGGAGACTAGTATCAATCTATTTCAAGATATTTAGGTCTCATCAGCTAGCCATACCTTACTGGGAATCGAATTTGGGAGATCTATATATACACACACACACACACACACACACACACACACACACACACACACATGTTATATTTGTGCTGATAAATAAATAAAGGGAGACTAGTATAGATCTATTTCAAGCTATTTAGCTCTCATCAGCTAGCCATACCCTTACTGGGAATCGAGCCTGTGCTGTATAAGGGTATGGCTAGCTGATGAGAGCTAAATAGCTTGAAATAGATCTATACTAGTCTCCCTTTATTTATTTATCAGCACAAATATAACAAATGTAACAAAAAGGCAACACTAAAAAAAAATATTGGGTTCTGTCTGGATGGTCTCTTGTGACGAGCCGAAGGACAGAGAATGGAAGTAGTGATCTTCCTCCCATATTTGGGCATACCGGGGGTATACACACACACACACACACACACACACACACACACACACACACACACACACGATTTATGAATTAGATTGCTCTTCTACCAGATGCTATATGAAAAGGTTGCAATCTTTCCATGATCCATTTCCCTTGCCTTTGAACTGCTTCCTATATGGATTCCGTGAGTAGTTGTTCTCCAGGGTATACAGTTAATATTTCTTCAAAATTGCTCTACAATGTAGCAGCATCTTCGTCCATCACAAAGAGTCTCATTTCCCAACCCGACCACCTCTTTCTACTGAACACTCCTATCCCCTAATTTAGAAGCTATTTTTAGGATCCTTCTCTCTTTATCTTCTTCCTGTGACTCAGTGACGCTTTTGTAGTTTTCAAATAAGGTTCTTAGTCTGTTACTCTGGGGTTGCGGCATAATCAATCTGAGGAACCATCAAGAGAAAGAGAGCCAGGAAATGCAAATCAATAGGTGAGAAAGTTTTCATTACCATTATTGATTACCTGGATGCTGAGAATTTGAATGGAATGATGACCATAAAACCATGCGATACCTGAGTTCACAGATTAGTTGCCAAACATAAAGTGTCTTCCAATGCATTTAAGTATAAAATCAGAGTGAGTTGTCCCTTTCCTACTTCACCAACTTCAAAAAGGAAAGACTTATTATAAACACATTGTCAATCTTTCCCATCAAAACCAGTGAGACCTTCATGTTGACCTGAGAGTTTCTATGGGATCTTTTCAGTTTTGCTCTTTAAAAAAACCCCTACTCACATCTTCATTCTAAGGTACCTGTGAGTATGCATGTGCACAGACACAGACACAGACACACACACAAAAACACACACACACATACACACACACACAGGCATCAAAATCATGCAACCTTTGGAGCCCACTAATTTGTCGATTCCCGCAGCTTCACAAATTTTGATGTCTTACTTTGCTTGTGATGGCAGATTCTGCCTTTGTGCTTTTTTTAGCCTTTCTGTTTTCTGACCATATTAGATTTATGTCTCCCAGGCTCCCAGTGGATCTGTCATGCCTTCTCCATTTGTTTTGTGCAACCTTCCATCCTATTTTCAAAGCTGACCTTTGCATAGCTTAACATGACCTCTGAATTGTCCTCATCCCTCATCCCTTCCCTGCTCTTCATCAAAAGTCAACTAGAGAATTAACTGGGAGAGAAATTCAGCAAACCCTGGTATGGGGCAGGGGATTGAAGTTTAGTTATAACACGCCTCCATTGAACTCAGGGCAGAGACTTAGCGGGGAAGAAAGGACAATGGGATTGGCTCTGCGGCCTTTGAGGAGAGCGGCACAGAGAACTACCCAATTGTGGGACTGGCTAGTGCCTTGAGAGCCCCCTTCTTTTAATCCAACATTAAATGGCCATTTTTGGATTTTTTTGAGGGAAAAAATCCCTTCTGATATTCAATTGTCATCATTCTATAATTTTGAAAATTTCAATCCTAGTTTAATTCTAAATTTTAAGGTTAATTTTTCTACGTTGTTTTACTTATAGGTTACATGACATTGTACAACCCCCAGAGATCCTCTTTGAGGGAGGTGAGGTTTATATCTAGATGCTACAGGCTTTTTAAGAAGCTACCCAGATAAGGAAGCCTCAGGTTAGAGGCTACTTATTCCACTTACTGTATTTTTCGGACTATAAGACGCACCTGAATATAAGACGCACCAAGAGTTTGAAGAGGCAAATTTTTAAAAAAAGTTTTGGCACTCTCCAAAGCTCCCAAAAAAGGTCCGTTTTTCGCAAAAATGGGCCTTTTTTGTCACAATAGGGCATGCATAGCCTTTAGGAGGCTTATGGAGTGCGCCTAGGGGCTGGGGGGAGCAAAAATTGGCCCATTTTTGGTTCATTTTTGCCGTCCCCATCCTTCAGGAGCACTCTGGAAGCCTCCTAAAGGCAATGCATGGCCATTTTTGCAAAAGGAGCAGAGTTTTGGAAGGTCAAAAATGCTGTATTCAGTGTATAAGACACACCCAGATTTTCACCTTCTTTTTTGACGAAAAAATGTGTGTCTTATACGGTATTTTGAAATGCTGCAGTAGATTGAGCCCTTCAGACATCAACACCTGTGAGATGATTCTTCCTTTTTAGTTGAAAGTTGGCCTTCACTAAGCAATTAGTGGTTGTGTAGTTTCTTTAGCTAATTAGCACTTATTAAGGATTTGAGATTGATCCCCATAGGACTTGCCCTTGGTTTTGATATCACATGGTCGCAGGTTCTTCCTTATATTCCAGTTAGTTACATCTTTCCTTCTTCCCTTTTCTTGCTCCGTTAGATTAAAATTATGTTCTTGACACATCATTAACCATTTCTTCTGCTTAGTGAGATTAGCTTTTCAACTTTAATCCATTTTAGATGTGCATGTATGTGGATTGATATATGCATTGCTGTATTTTCCTTTTGAGGGACGCAGTGACTCAGTGGCTAAGACACTGAGCTTGTTGATCAGAAAGCTTGATCAGTTCAGCAGTTGGAATCCCTAGCACTGCATGTTGGAATGAGCTCCCATTACTTGTCCCAACTTCTGCCAACCTAGCAGTTTGAAAGCACGTAAAAATGCAAGTAGAAAAATAGGAACCACCTTTGGTGGGAAGGTAACAGTGTTCCATGCACCTTCGGCATTAAGTTATGCCAGCCACATGACCATGGAGATGTCTTCAGACAGTGCTGGCTCTTTGGCTTTGAAACGGAGATAAGCACTGCCTCCTAGAGTCAGGAATGACTAGCACATACAGTATGTGCAAAGGGAACATTTACCTTTACCTTTAATTTTCTTTTCTACCTGATAGAACATTATTAAACCTATTTCTGTATATTCCCTCTTCAAAAGATATTTATCAATATTAAATATGCTGAATAGATTGAAGTCAGGTGCCTTCTTTAATTAGATCTAATTCATCTAAATTACAACTCATCAGGGTATAGCTTAATTCCTTACAATGCAGGATTAACAAAAAAGATTTTTCATACAGGTTGGGTAAAAGTGCAAATAAGTAAATAAATATATCATTATTTTGTGTTTATTTGCCTACAAGCAAAGCAGTTGTCACTCATATCAGAGGTTTCTCTGGGCATGTTGTTTCTCTTTCAGCCAGGAGGGAATTTTACTTAGAACATTTCAGGCAATTACAGCAGGTTCTGTCTTATCTGTAAGCTCACAATGTTTCTTCACATTCAGTGAATTTTGAAAATTGAGGCAGGGATGACATATAGTATTGTGGTGTACAGGGTATAAAAAACAGGTGGGCAAACTTCAGGACATATTTCCCTGCCCAAAAGGCATTGGACATCCACCATGATTCCAGCCACCACCTTATTCACCTCCATTCCATTAATCCTATATCTCTAAGAGAAGAACAAGCAGAATGGGGAACAGAATTAAGTGTGTCATCATCTTAGAATTATTATGTTTTCACAAGCAGACCAAGTCCAATCCCTCCTGAATTCCCTTGACCCTTCTCCCATGCAGGTTAATGCTGAGTTGACCAGATTCTTCTGCATAGGGTTAAAAAAAATTAGGCTGCAATCTAACAGATGGTCCTGATTCTTTGCACCTGACAATATCAACTTTAAGGTGACCCTGAAGTTCTAAATTGTTCCATAAAGGTAGTCATGTGCGCAGAAACTGCGGTCCCCATGTTGTGGAAGAATCAGAATTGAATCGAATAAGAATCAAATCAAATCAAATAGGAATGGGAATGGGAATGGGAATAGGTTAGGATAGGATAGGAATGGGAATGGGAATGGGAATGGGAATGGGAATGGGAATAGGAATAGAATAGGAATAGAATAGGAATAGGAATAGGATAGGAATAGGAATAGAATAGGAATAGGAATAGGAATAGGAATAGGAATAGGAATAGGAATAGGTAGAGGAATAGGAATAGAATAGGAATAGGAATAGGTAGAGGAATAGGAATAGGAATAGGAATAGGAATAGGAATAGGAATAGGAATAGGAATAGGAATAGGAATAGAATAGGAATAGGAATAGGAATAGGAATAGGAATAGGAATAGGAATAGGAATAGGAATAGGAATAGGAATAGGAATAGGAATAGGTAGAGGAATAGGAATAGAATAGGAATAGGTAGAGGAATAGGAATAGAATAGGAATAGGAATAGGAATAGGAATAGGAATAGGAATAGGAATAGGAATAGGATAGGAATAGGAATAGAATAGGAATAGGAATAGGAATAGGAATAGGAATAGAATAGGAATAGGAATAGGTAGAGGAATAGGAATAGAATAGGAATAGGAATAGGAATAGGAATAGGAATAGAATAGGAATAGGAATAGGAATAGGAATAGGAATAGGAATAGAATAGGAATAGGAATAGGAATAGGAATAGGAATAGGAATAGGAATAGGAATAGGAATAGAATAGAACTTAAGGGGCCTTGGAAATCATCTAGTCCAGCCCCCTACTCCTATACTATTTCAAAAAAGTGACTGTCCAGTCTCTTCTTAAAAAGAGCACCCAAGATTTCTGAAGGCAAGCTGTTCCACTAGTTAATTGTCCTCACTGTTAGGATGTTTCTTCTTAATTCCAGGTTGCCTTTCTTCTTGATTAGTTTCCAAGCATTGTTTCTTGTCCTGCACTCTGGTGCTTTTCCAGTCTTTCTCCTGGAAATTAAATTTGCCCCAAATTAGAACAGAGTTGAGGTTTTGGTGAACTTTTTAAGTTAGTGGGATAACATCTGAGGAACTTTGGGCATCTTTCATTCCTTTGGGCCTTTAAGAATTATATGACATTTAATATAGTCATTCTAGAGTCATATGATTATGTTGGGATAAACATAATCTCATTGGGGTATGGTGGGGATAAACACCTAAGAAACAAAGAGATAATAAACAAAGAGATGCATGAAGATTTTTACTGGACAATGCCACAGCCTTTTTCAGGCGTTTTGCTAATGATCTGATTCAAACCTGCAGGTGTTGTTGTTAAGGGCTGGCTGAGAATTATGGGTATTGGAGTGCAATAGTTCAGGAGAGTGCAAGATTGGGGAAAGACTACCCTTAAGAGAGCAAAGGGAACTGTCCAAACTAAGGAGAGTTCAGTTCAGTTCAGTTTATTGCATTTATATGCCGCCCTTTTCCCCCGAAGGGGACTCAGGGTGGCTCACAACTCGAACCGGGGAAGGGGGATACAGACAAAAAATTTAAAAATTTTAAAACAACAAGCATAACAATATTATATATATATAAAAAAACTCACAACAGTCATACCATTCGAGACGGGGGCAACAGCTCTTTAGCCCCAGGCCTGTCGGAACAGCCAGGTTTTGAGGGCTTTGCGGAAGGCCTGGAGGGTGATGAGGGTTCGAATCTCCACAGGGAGTTCATTCCAGAGGGTTGGAGCAGCTACAGAGAAGGCTCTCCTCCGGGTAGTCGCCAGTCGACACTGGCCGGCGGATGGAATTCGGAGGAGGCCTAATCTGTGGGATCTAATCGGTCTAGAGGAGGTAATTGGCAGCAGGCCTCATAGGTTAGAAAGATAACCTATGAGGCAGCGGCCTCATAGGTTAGAAAGATGAGTAATGTAGGCACCCAACTGCTTCCAATGGAACAGAGAGGAACGGCTGAAGAATCAAGAGGTAAATCCTATTAGCATAAAGACAATTCAAGCAGAGAAACTACTAGATGTGAAAGTAACTAGAGATAGATTCCTAGAGGCTCCCAGGATTAGGCAGTTGTTGTTTTTCTGATTATCATTTCGAAGTGCAACAAAGAACTTCATTCTAGCTATATTATGAAGGATGTGTGTGTGTGTGTGTGTGTGTGTGTGTGTGTGTCTGGGGTGTGTGTGTAAACCACTGCTTCCCAGTTCTAGTCCTAAGGAAAGAATTTCAAGGTCAGTGTCCAAGCTTCAGCCCGGCTGCATAGCCATAAATCTCTCTATAAATTCAGCTGGCACTCAGTGGAGCCAGCAATAGAAGAGTCAAGGATGAGTCTCAGCCAGATAAATTATTGTTACTGCCCTTACAAGACGTGGTCATAACAAAGAATATCCATTACGGCACTGTACAGCCATCCAGCCTCAGCCATTTAAATTTCACATCCCTTGCGCTTGCTCTAATGTGGTCACAGATTTTGCTCCTTCTTTGACAGCCTTAAAAGTGGAGGCCAGTTCATTTGGATAATGGTCCTGTCAGGTCTCTCACTGTTTGTCTCCATCCTTGGCAACTTGAGCCCTCCCACATAGTCCTCATTTTTATTTTAAAATCTCCTTTAAGTTGCTTTGAAGGAATCCAGCAGATTCATTCCAAATAAATAAATAAATCTTAAACTGTAATTTTAACTGCAGTTTAGATAACAATACATTTTTAAAAAAATCAGTACTATTGATGGAAGATCTTCCTACACCCAACATGGGTGATAGAATATTGGGATAGTTCCTTTAAAACTTTAGACTATTCTGCTGGAATCTGTGGTTACATTTTACCCTGTCACCATGGCTTATAATTGGAGGGAGCATATACTATGTCTTCTCCCCCAGGACGGCAAAACTGATTAAAAGGATGAGAGTGACTAGCAAAAATGCTATTCAAACAGAGCCCCTTTGAGACTCCACGAAGACAATAATCCACCCAGGAACACGTTGTGCAAATGTTATTGCACAAAACATTGTTTCGTTCCCACCACCTACAGAGACAAAACAATGGGTTTTAGGTGGGGGAAAGAGAGAGAGAGAGACAGAGACAGAGAGAGACAGAGAGAGAGAGAGAGAGAGAGGCAGAGAGACAGACAGAGAGACAGAGACAGAGAGACAGACAGAGACAGAGACCCTGAGGTTTGCTTAAAAAATGGATTTTTGTTTTCCCCCTCATATTAAGGAAAGCTTTTGTGTCTTTCTCTTCCCTATAGCGTTAAAATCCAAAGGTGTGACTGAAGTGATCAAAGAAATCGTAAAAGAGCAGTTTAAAGCCTTCCAAAGTGACATGCAAGAGACAGTGGCTCAGATTTTCAAGATCACTTCTGATCTCTCGGAAGATCTTGAGAATACCAAAGGCTTGGTCAAAGGTTTGAATAAATCCTGCCAGAGATTTGCCCGTGATATTGAAAATAAACCTTCAAGGGTTGAAATACTAGACATTCGAACCCAGATCCTGCATATCGAAGAAGATATAAGCTTTACATGTGAGAAGCCAATCCAAGAACTGCAAGAAAACCAGAGATCTTTGGAAGCTGACTTAGAGCACCAACGCTCAAAGAGTGATCTTTACTATGCCTCTCTGAACAAAACTCTTACCCAAATGAAAGAAGCAAATGAGCAACTGTTATCAGCGGAAAAAAGCTCAATCCAGAATGTACCCATAGCTGCTGAATCAATGAATGATAATCTCACAAATTTCGTGACAAATTTACAGGAGAAAATGAAAACACAGAACCTGATGGTTTTGCAGCTGTACGATGATCTCAGAATCCAGGATAACAAGATCAATAACCTAACCATCTCGTTAGAAATCCAGAGACATGACCTACAAGGTAGATGTGACAACGTGTTGTCCAAATGCAAAAGTGACATCCAAATGCAAATAAGGGGTGTAGAAGGGGATATCCGTTCCTTAAATAAAACTGTGGAGAGCCTTATATTTCCCTTGGATGATAAGATGGAGAAAATGAATGAGCAGATTAATGACCTCTGCTATGACATGGAGATTCTCCAGCCCTTGATTGAACAAGGAGTTCCTTTCAGCCTTTCCTCAGAGGATGAGTTGCGGCTCGAAACAGATACTATTAGCAGAAAACTGGAGAATTTAACCAGCCTTGTGACAACGCTGAACTTCACCATAGAGGAACTCCACAAAAATCAGAAGGAGCTTAAAAATGACGCTCAGGCTCATGATGAAATTTCTAAGAGGCAGATTGATGAATGCTTCGTTTTAATGGAGGATGGGTTAAACAAAACCATGATGGTTATGAACCGCGCTATTGATTCCATCCAAGATAACTATGTCCTCAAAGAAACCCTGATTACCTGGAAAAATGAGACCAAAGCTTGCTGTGATCGCGGGGAGAAGATGGAAAACATGTTGATGTTAATACCGCAGTTTCAAAAGATGAACGAATCCCTCCAGATACTAGTCAGCCAAAACGAGAAACCAAAAAGAATTTGGCCCTCTGTAGAATCTTCATTTGGTGAACAGAACATCCCTCACCTCAGCAGAGGTCACGCCAACCAAAACACCACATTATTAAATGTTCAAGAGCACAAAAGAGACACTGGTCACCCGGGTGAGAAAATATTGCACTCCAGCAATGAATACAATGATCATGAGATGCGTCTGCAGGCCGTGGAGGGGAAAATCATCAAATTCCTGGCGAACAATTGTGTCTCGGTAAGAAACGTGAAGGCGGCTGCCACAGAAAATGAGAAAACCGTCTCTCTCCAGCTTCAAACTTTCAATTCCAGAATCAGGGCTCTCGAAGGCAAAAGCATCCGCTTATCGCTGAGCATCCCTCTCTTAAACAAGACGGCCAACGAAGCGAGGAACTTGTGTCAGGATGTCTCTGGAACCATCCGAGAAATGAATGCCAGCCTTCCCAAACTGATGCCAACCGTTCACTCAGATGGCCTATTGTTTCAGAAGGGCTTCCAGGAATTCACTGGTGCCATGATAGAGGCCAAAACAGAGACACTTCTAACCAACCTAACCTTGTACATAGACAAGTCCCTAGAAGGGGTAGTAGACACTATAACCAAGCGGTTAAAGGCAGCTGCTACTCTTCCGAAGAAGCTGCCACCAGGGAAAAAAACGCCCGTGAACACCATTACCAATCAGGCTGGGAGAAGTCAGAGAAACACGGAGTCTGCTTTAGAAACAGGTAATATTTCATTTAATATTTCATTGAATATTGCCACTCTTATGGGTGTCGCCTGAACATATTCGATAGACGTGTTTCCTTGATTCACAATGCATAAATGCAATACGATGTAAGTGCCCTTTTTTTGGGTAAAACTCTGCTCATTTTTATGGGAAAATGAGATTCTGCACATGAGCAGATTTTGTATTTATGTCCTTAAAAAAACAAAGAAAAATACAAGCTCATGGCACCAAGTATGACTTTTAAATGAACATCAAAATATTTAGCAGGATTTCTTTTGTCTTTACTGACTAGGTTCAAATGTTGAGTGAAGTCATAATTTGTTTGTATATTCTATTCTATTCTATTCTATTCTATTCTATTCTATTCTATTCTATTCTATTCTATTCTATTCTATTCTATTCTACTCTACTCTACTCTACTCTACTCTACTCTACTCTACTCTACTCTACTCTACTCTACTCTACTCTATCTATTCTATTCTATTCTATTCTTTTTTTCTATTTTATTCTATTATATCCCATCCCTTGCCAAAATTCAAGCAAACCACCTTATGGTTATCACGATCTTCATGGGTTGACATATCAGAATGCAGCTACTAGGTAGAATTATTTTTCTCCAACCAAATCTGTCGGAATGACATTTTCTAGCACTCCCAGGTTGTCAGATTATGAATTCTGGTGATTTTATATCCTAGCTTATAGGGCGATAGGTTTTGAAATAAAAAGAAATATAGACATCATAAAAATAAAAATAGATGCTGGAGCAACCAAATGCAAATGCATATGTGATAGCTTTCTCAAAGCTGGTCCTCTTCAGATTTCTTGAGACTGACACTCTCAAAGCCTCTGAACCAATTTGATAAATGGCTATACTAACTGGGGATTCTGAGGGAGGGTTATTGTATGCTATTTTCAGCCACTTGTGTTAAAAGGTTTTCCATGTGTTTATTAAACATGTTCTGTGTCGGCAGACTTTAATTTTCCTGATCTGAGGCAGGGGTGGGGACTCTGGCCTTTTATGACTTGTGGACTTCAGCTCCCAGAATTCCTAAACCACCTGGCTCGGGAATTCTGGGAGTTGAAGTCCACAAGTCATAAAAGGGCCAGAATTCCCTACCTTTAGGTTAAGAGCTTGTCCAACAGTAGGAATGGAATAGGAATAGGAGCTTCTCAGGAATATTTGCTTAGCTCTAAAACTGACCTAAAATTATATTAGTGTACTCCTCACTTTGTGACTACAATTGAGGCCAAAATTCATGTTGCTAAGTGAAACATTTGTTGAGTTTTTCCCCATTTAACAACCTTTCTTATGGTCTGTAAGTGAATCACTGCAGTTGTTAAGTTAGTAATATGGTTGTTAAATGAATCTGGTTTCCCCATTGGTTTTGCTTGTCAGAAGGTAGCAAAAGGTGATCACATAACCCTGGGACACTGCAATTGTCATAAATATGAGTCAGTGGACAAGTGCCTGAATTTTAATCATGTGACCTTGGGATGAACTAACCTTACGCTGAAATGGTTGATCGGGCAAACTGGTAGTAGTGGCGGTGGGAGGCTCCGTGTGAGTACACGCACGAGCGAACCGGTAATAAAAAATATGGAAACCCACCACTGGGTTGTACATGGGGAATATGGTCATAAGTCATTTCTTCAGTGCTGTTTTAACTTCAAGTGGTCACTACAGGAATTGTTGCAAGTCGACGACCACTTGTGTAAGACAATGTGGATAAGAATAATCTAAAATCAACCAAAACAAAAGAAATGAGAATAGAATCAATGTACTATAAGGTGAAGCCAGGGGTGGGTTCCTGCCAGTTCTAACCTCTTCTATAGAAGACGTTCCACAAATCTACAGTGCTGTTTAGAACTGGTCCCAGCTCCCTCCCCTCGCCCGTCCGCACACCATCAAGATGAAGAGCGAGAGGAGGAATTCTGGGAGTTGAAGTCCACAAGTCTTAAAGCTGTCAAGTTTGAACACCCCTGGGGGTTTTTTTCTAAAGGGTTAGGGGTGCAGGGGTCTTGTAACATGACAGCTTTAAGACTTGCGTACTTCAATGCCAGAGTTTCTGAGCCAACATTTTGGTGCTAAGCAAGAGTGTTTTTAAGTGGGTTTCACCACATTTTACAAATTGGCCATGCCCACCCAGTCACATGGCCGGCAAGCCACTCCCACCTGGTCACATGGCCAGCAAGCCACTCCCACAAATCAGGCCACACCTACAGAAGAGGTTTTAAATTTTTTTTGAAACCTACCACTGGGTGAAGCTAAACACTTCCATTAGAATGAGCTCCTGATGACCATATATTCTCTTCTTAGCAATTCTATGGAAATGTTCTGTTATGGTCAATCTAACAAAGGGTCACCATAATACAAGTCAATTTAAAACTTATGAGAAGAAAAAGCAGTAACTTCCTGGAGATAAGACTTGAGTAAGTAGCAATAGCAACAGCTTTTAGACTTATCTACTGCTTCACAGTGCTTTACAGCCCTCTCTAAGCAGTTTACAGAGTCAGCATATTGTCCCCAACAATCTGGGTCCTCATTTTACTGACCTTGGAAGGATAGAAGGCTGAGTCAACTTTGAGCCAATCAGGATCGAACTGTTGAACTGCTGGCAGTCGGCAGTCAACACAATTAGTCTGCAGTACTGCATTCTAACCACTGTGCCACTACGGCTCTTTAAGTCGTAGTAGAGTATATAGTAGACTATATACATAGCATAATGTCCCAAATTTTCTATGAAAGGAAGTCAGCACTGTTCCAGAGGAGTCAGCTGAATAATGACTATAGGACTGAGACTCCACGCAGATGTGGCAAATGCTTTATAAAGTCCCCTGGCAAAAAAAATAATAAAATATAAGACTGCTACAGAATTTCTTCAAAGACAAGACACATATTATTTTAAATTATCTTTTTTAAAGATGGATTTGAAAAAAAACAGAATTATTTCCATGCACAGTAGGGTGAACACCAAAGGCACTTTAATTCTTTTTGTGCATTGTTGTCTCCATTTAATAATTTAAATTTTAAATATTAAATTTTAATAAATGTATGGCATATTAAATAAACCAATCAATTTCCATTCCTTTCATCTCAGAGCGCTGTTCAGAGAATACCTCTGTGCTTGCAGTTTCTCTGACAATTGAGCGCACAAAAAGTTTAAACTGGATTTGGGCTTCAACAATATTCAACTCGATTTCATATCTTAGCTGCTTAATAAACCTTAATTCCCTGGAAGCATCTTTTCTGCAGCAGTAAAAACAGTCGAAGTCAGCAATTGTAGGAATGAAGGATAGCAGCTCATTTTGGCAAACTTTATTCCATCTTTTCATGAAGGCAGTTCATGAAGATGATTCCAAAGAGATTAGGAAAAGTGAATAGATTCACATGAAGTTCTATCAAACCATTCATCTAGCTGCCCTAATATTACTTGTGTAATTTTGGAAAACTTATACTCCCTTAAGATTGATTTTACCTAGTGCACTAATTCCACTTTGAACAAACCCCTTGGGGGTCATTTTTGTTGTGGGATTAAAAAGCCTCACAATCTTGGATAATGAAACTCTACATTATATAGGCGAGTACTCAAAAGTGTGTACAGTCAAGGCTATGTTTTTCCCATTTGCAATGTATGACTGCAAAAGTTGGACCATAAGAAAGGCCGTGCGCCAAAGAATGGAGGCCTTTGAAGTATGGTGCTGGAGAAGACTCCTGCAAGTCCCTTGGACTGCAAGGCGATCAATCCGGTCAGTCGTAGAGGAGATCAACCCTGACTGCTGTTTAGAAGGCCAGATCCTGAAGAGGAAACTCAAATACTTTGGCCACCCAATGAGAAAGAAGGACTCGATGGAGAAGAGCCTCATGCTTGGAAAGATTGAGGGCAAAAGACGAAGGGGATGACAGAGAATGAGGTGGCTGGATGGAGTCACTGAAGCTGTAGGACTGCAGAGGATGGTAGAGGACAGAAAGGCCTGAAGGAACATTGTCCATGGGGATTGTGATGGGTCAGACATGACTTCACAACTAACAACAACATATGAGTCTGGACCTTCTCCCATTGATTATTTATGCTTATTGGGAAAGTCACTCTAGAGTTTTTTCATACATCCACAAGATATGGAAAGCAAAGAAGCCAAAGAAGGGTGCCTCCAAATGACTTCTAGAAAGACACAACCAAGTGAAAGGCTCACAAGATTATGTCTGTTATACAGGAAGACAGTTCTTATTATATGTTAGTTCTCAACAGAGATTTAGATTTCCCTCTCGCTCCCCACCACCAGCCCAAAAAACATGAAAAGATAGAATACAAGCTGGGCTATCTGACATAGCAATTGTATCAAGAGACATATGCATATATTCAGTGCCTTGAACAGAACTATTTTGCAGCTCCAGGAGCATTTCTTATCAGGGAAGAGAAAATATAATGATAAACAAGACCATGTTCTGCTCTGACTGTTATAAACAGGCTGAGGATGAAATTTGGAATAACGATAGTTGAGGATTTTTTTTTTAAGGAAAAGAAAAAGAACTATTCATAAAATCAGCATGTTGGATTAGCATTGCGTGGCTGCTGGCCATGGTGCTGAAAGTGATGCATTGATACAGCATCTTTGGTCCCTTCAGTCCTTGCTCAGTCTTCATGATTATCTCATATTTGATTTGGATTGTTGCCTCCTCAGGGCAGTGATGATCACAACAGGCCAGAAGGCATTGCTATCTTATTGTAAGATTAGAAAAAACCAAGCTTTTCGGGAAGCAAGGGTCTTAAAAATGGAGAAGGTCAATACAGTGCCATTGTTTCTCTAAAGTAGCAAACTTACTTCTGAAGTTCCTAGCAACAGTCCCATCATAGGAGGTTCTCATCCAATAAATTTTCCTGCATCTAAACTTCTTTACTGCTTTTCCTATGCATGTTTTATTCTGATACTACAAACTTCTGCACACAGAGGAGGACTTAGCTTTCTAATATTCTTGCTTAAACATATACCATATGTGCTAAAAGTGTGTATAGAACCCACTGAACAATAGTTACTGAAGATAAATCTCTCTCTCTCTCTCTCTCTCTCTCTCTCTCTCTCTCTCTCTCTCTCTCTCTCTTTCTCTCTCTCTCTCTCTCTCTCTCTCTCTCTCTCTATCATCTATCTATCACCACCGTCTATTTATCATCTATTGAGACTTGGGGAGAGAGATAGAGGGAAGACAGTTTGATCTTATAATTAAGGAATTAGGTTAGAAATAAAAAAAACAGTGAGTTCAAGTCTCTTTTTAGCCATGAAATCCAGCTGGGTGACATGGGCTGGTCACTCTCTCAGCCGAGTCAAACACTCAGGGTTACTGGTGTGGGAAAAAATAGGAGGAGGAAGGTGTGTTGGAGATGTTCATTACCCTGAATTACTGATAAAAATAATAAAGGCAAGATGTGGAGGGAGGGGTCCATGTTGGAGTTGGCTGAAAAATTAATATCAGATCCCACTTTCCCCTGCCCTATCTTACTCCCTCCCTCCTCATCCTTTAGCTATTGCATTTTGTAATTGTATAGATTTGTAGTATTTTATTTATATAGCTTTACTTTTTAATATTGTGAGCATCCCAAAGTTACTCTACAGTAGAGTGCACATGTAAATGCATATGTATATGTATCTGAAACTAGAACTCTAATTGTATATTGCTTTGTCCTGGACATTATTGCTATGATCAATGAAATACAATGTGTGTGGGAGCAGAGAGAAAGAATGAGTAAATGATTAGTTAAGTGTGTTTCAGGCTGCAAACCTCATCTATCTAACTTTTGAAGGGGAAGGTGGACATACACAAAGCTTTGCATTAGCCCAGGAATCTCAAATTCATCACTGTTGAAGTGCTATGATTGGACTGCAAATAAAGATAGCTCAGAATAGCAATGAAGTGCCCATGAAAAGAGGCAATTCATACATCTGCCAGCAATCAGCACTCATTCTGGAAACCCTTTTCATCTCCTAAACTCATCTACCTACCTCTTGAGCATACCTGGAGTATTCATTCCATACCTGGAGGCTGAACTGCCTGGAAATATTGTTAGAAGAACATGAATACTCTGCTATTACAGTTTAGGAATCCTAAGTGAGAAATACGTTGTATAGTCTCTCATAATTCAGTGCAAATCAATTATGCACCACGGTGTTATAGAACAATGATTTCTAGAGTCTAGTTCAAGAGGGTTCTGGCTGTATCTGAGTATTCAGTGTTTACTGTATCGGTAATAGAATCAAGAAAGTATCCTATATCCAGATGTATCAACAATGCAAACTGCATGGAAGAATAATTAGGATTTGTTTATAAAATGCCTACATTTTAGGAGTTATAGGAAGGTTTTAAAAACGATCCAAGTTATACCTATGGGGAGAAAGTAGAAAGGCAACATAGAGGAGAGAGGAAAACAAATAAATTCAGATATCCTAAAATCCTAGTGATATAGGGGGGAAATTGATGCAAAAAAGGCAGTTCTTAAAAAGGAGAAATAAAGAGCCTTTTGATGCAGGTGAAGAAGGAGAATGCAAAAGTTGGCTTGAAACTCAACATTAAGAAAACTAAGATCATGGCATCTGACCCTCTCAATTCCTGGTAAATAGATGGGGAAGAAATGGAGGTAGTGACAGATCTTATTTTCCTGGGCTCCAAGATCACTGCAGATGGGGACTGCAGCTAAGAAATTAAAAGACTCTTGCTCCTCGGGAGGAAAGCTATGGCAAATCTAGACAGCATACTAAAAAGCAGAGACACCACCCTGCCAACAAAAGTGCATATAGTCAAGGCTATGGTTTCCCCAGTTGCAATGGATGGTTGTGAAAGTTGGACCATAAGAAAGGCCGAGCGCCAAAGAATTGAGGCCTTTGAACTATGGTGCTGGAGAAGACTCTTGCGAGTCCCTTGCACTGCAAGGTGATCAAACCAGTCAGTCCTAGAGGAGATCAACCCTGACTGCTCTTTAGAAGGCCAGATCCTGAAGATGAAACTCCAGTACTTTGGCCACCTAATGAGAAGGAAGGACTCACTGGAGAAGAGCCCAATGCTGGGAACGATTGAGGGCAAAAGAAGAAGGAGATGACAGAGAATGAGGTGGCTGGATGGAGTCACCGAAGAAGTAGGCGTGAGCTTAAATGGACTCCAGAGGATGGCAGGGGACAGGAAGGCCTGGAGCAATATTGTCTATGAGGTTGCGATAGGTTGGACACGCCTTTACAACTAACAAGAACAAAAAGGAAAGTCAAACAGTTGTTGGTTTCAACCAAGCTGAGAAGGTGAACCAAGCACAGAAATCTTTCTCATTGTGTTGACCAGGTGGGATGGCTACTAACTACAGGTAATGAAAAGCATCAAGATATTATAGGTTTTGAAACCTTCTTTTTGTAGAGACAGCTTTCAGTTTGAGAGGTATTTTAATTTCACTGTCATCCTCTACCTGCAAACTATAATGGGTCTGAGAAGAGCTACATAGCCTGATTGTGTTGTACTTACAGGCTGGATTTATTCTTTGGCCTACTCCTATATATGAAAAGCTTTGTGGTATCTTGTAGAATATTCAAAATGCCTTCAGGTGCTTGTTCTATTTCACTAGTATTAACATTGTTAATACATATACCTCCGTACCTGGTATTTCAGACATGAAAAGAGAGACATGTTTATGTAATAAACTTATGTAAGCCTCTTACCAGATACTGCTTATTATATTGCTAAAGGCTATATTGGTCTGCTATATTGAATGTCTTTGCAATAACTTGTCCTGCTTTAAAAGCCAGGAAGGCATTAGGTACTGGTGGAGTTATTACAGCAATGTTTTTTAACCTCGACAGCTTTAAATGGGTGGACTCCCTCCCAGAATCCTCCAACCGGTATGCCGACACAATTCGGAGAATTGAAATCCATCTATCTTGAGATTTGCCAAAATTGAGAGATATTGGATGACAGTGTCAGGCCAGAGTTTCAGAGGCCTGGATTCCAATCAATTATCAACCCTTCTGCTCAATCATAACCTAATTTACTTGCTTTCTCAGCAGGTTGTGGGGAAAATGAGATGAGATGGGAAGCCATGCACTGTATACTCTCCAGTGCCATCTACTGTGGTGGCGCAGTGGTTAGAAGGCAGTATTGCAGGCTAACTCGCTGTTCACTGCCAGGAGTTTGATTCTGACTGGCTCAAGGTTGAGCCAGCCTTCCATCTTTCCAAGATGGAAGTAAAATGAGCACCCAGATTGTTGGGGGCCATATGCTGACTCTGTAAACCGCTTAGAGAGGGCTTTAAAGCACTGTGAAGCAGTATATAAATCTAAGTGCTATTGCTATTGCCCTGACTATTTTTGGGAAGAAGATGGTTCATAAATATAATGATTAATATTCCCCAGTATGTAAGGGACGTGGTGGCTCAGTGGCTAAGACATTGAGTTTGTCAATCAGAAAGGTCAGCACTTTGGCGGTTCGAATCCCTAGTGCTGCGTAATGGAGTGAGCTCCTGTTGCTTGTCCTAGCTTCTGCCAACCTAGCAGTTTGTAAGCATGTAAAAATGCAAGCAGAAAAAAAGGAACCACCTTTGGTGGGAGGGTAATAGCGTTCCATGCGCCTTCGGGTTTTAGTCATGCTGGCCACATGACCACGGAGACGTCTTCGGACAGCGCTGGCTCTTTGGCTTTGAAATGGAGATGAGCATCGCTCCCTAGAGTCAGGAACAACTAGCACATATGTGCAAGGGGAACCTTTACCTTTATTCCCCAGTGTGACAATGTTCATATATTGCATGCCTTCTGGTCTAGGATGGTCTACCAACATTTTAAGAAGATTTAAATATGAAATTAATTCCTAATAAGCCAAAATTGTGGCCAAGAGCAAATATTATTCTGGAAGGATTGTTTCCCAAACGTGGCTTCTTAAAGATATATGATCTTCTACTCCCAGAATTCCTCAACCAGTCCACACATCTTCAAATGATCAAGGCTGAGAAACACTGTAATGTTCACCCAAAATTTCTATTTTGATGATAAAGGTACAGACTTCCATTATGCTAATACTATCAGTTAATCTTCAGAATAGCCAATTTTGTTCCAGTCCAAAATCCTCAGAAAATCACAGCTCAGGTTCTCAACTATAAAATGGTTACCAGGATGATAAAGCATTAAAAGGTTTTGTATTGATGAATGGAATGTTACTTGACAGTATATCCAGGCGTGCACAGTTGGGTTGAGTGCATCCCATTCACTTTAGATTGGCAAAAATGATGACTGATTAGTCAGTTGAATCCCAATGTCATCTACGCCAGTAAAAACGTCTGATGAAATTCCCCGATGGCAAATAACATTAGAGAGAACAAATACTCTGCTCCTGAAAACAGCATAATTTATATGCAAATAAATAATGGTGGCTGCCTTTTTTCTGCTTTCATTCTTAACTATGAATGGTAAGAAAGAATTCTGTTCATTTCTCTAGTTTAAATAAACTGGCCTAATTTTGCACTTACCAGACAAATATTTTATAGATATAAAAAGTTTTTTTTTCCCCCATCAGTCTCAACAATTCAGTATTTCAGCTTTAAAATTTAACTTAGAGGGTGAAAAGGTTTGTCTCAAATCCAGTGTTTTCTTCCCGTCAAAAGACTATGGATGCATGACTGGGAATTGTTACCTTTTATAGTGGATTTGTAAATTTTGAGACGGATGTCTATCAGCGGTGGGATTCACTTACCTTCCCTACCAGTTCGCAAATGGGAGTGCATGCGCACCGCCTTCTGTGCATGCGCAGTGCTCGTGCATTATGTCGGGACGGGTGGGCGGAGCCTCCCGCAGCCGCCACTACCCGTTCGCCCGAACCGGAGAGAACTGGCTGAATTAGAACCTCTGAATTCTATGCTCTAACTCAAGTACTAAGGAAAAGATGAATGGACTACGATACGGATGTCAAACTCATGGCATCATGTTGCCATCACATCACGTTTTGTGATGTTTTTTCCTCTTTGCAGAGCTGGGGTGGGTGTGGCCAGTTTGACGCCCCTGGACTAAGTCCAGGCCTCACCTACTTCTCCTCTTTTAAAAAGTTTTAAATAGACTTTAGTGTTAATACTGATGTAGTATTTTATCTTGTTGCTTTTATTGATTGTAAGCCACGATTTCTAGGTGAGATGAATGTCATATGTTAAATAAATAAATAAATAACTCATGCATGTATGTTGGGTAAAACTAGTGTTGTGGTCCGCCAGCAGCCAGCGGAGCTGGTAGCAGATTCCAACAGTGAGGAGGTTGGGGAGGAAGATGGGCCAGTCCTGGAGTCTGGGAAGGCTCTGATGAGGGCTCTGCATCAGAGGCAGAGAGGGGGCCAGGGCCATGTGACAGTTATCAGCTGCCTTCAGAGTCAGACATCAGTGAGGCAGAGGAACAGCTGGAGCCTGTTCCCAGTGTGCACATGCACAGAGCTGCCAGACGAAGGGAACAGCTAAGGAACAAGGGAGTAAAGCCACAGGTGGATGGTGAATGGCCCCCTCCCATAGGGAATAAAAGAGGAGCGAAAGGGGAGGGGTGTTTGCAGGAGACAATGAGTTCATTCCTGCATTCTTGCCTAGTATTGCAACGTCTGAAAGATATCGGCCTGGCCACTCTCCAAGCCTGATAAAGGTGGTGAAAGACTGTGGGCTGGGACTTTGCTGGAGAGGAATTCACTGTAAATTAAATAAAAAGGGTTTATCTGGTCGAGGACTCGGCTTCGTGCTGCTGGGGAAACCTAGGTCAGAACAACTACAGATAGTGGCATATACTGGCAAAGTAAGACATAAACTTTGCAAAACTTTGGACTCAACGTATAGAAAACCGACATCAATTGTGCCGAGGTGGCACAGTGGTTAAATGCAGCACTGCAGGCTTCTTCAGCTGACTGCAGTTCAGCAGTTTGGCTGTTCAAATCCCACCAGGCTCAAGGTTGACTCAGCCTTCCATCCTTCCGAGGTGGGTAAAATGAGGACCCAGATTGTTGTTGGGGGCAATATGCTGACTCTGTAAACCGCTTAGAGAGGGCTGAAAGCCCTATGAAGCGGTATATAAGCCTAACTATTGCTAAAAAGCCTCTTGCTAAAAATTAAATGATGGAGTCCTATTCCTCCCTATCAAGTTGGTGGAGAGATGACAGAAACCAGGAACTACAGATTTATTAACTTTAATTTTGGGTGCTACTTTCTGCTATTGGCCATTCATGCTTTCTCCCTTTCAATCCAGGGGATTATCTGAGCTGCAGTAGCTCCCCGTGCCAAAATGGAGGGACCTGCATCAATGAAAAGAGGGCCTTTGTCTGTGCTTGTCGCTATCCTTTCGGAGGAGCCAACTGCAGCGCCAAGATGACGGAGGAAAATGCTGCAGCCATCGGTGAGCATATGCAAAATGTATACACCTGTTTCAGAACAACAGAATGATAGAGTTGGAAGGGACCTTGGAGGTCTTCTAGTCCAACCCCCTGCTCAAGCAGGGGACCCTATAGCATTTCAGACAAATGGCTGTCCAGTCTCTTTTTAAAGGCCTCCAGTGATGTCAGAGGTGGGCTTCAAAAGTTTTAGCAATGGGTTCTCTGCCTGGTTGCTGGGTGGGCATGGTGGGCCTGGCCTAGTCGGCCTCCTGCACCCCGGTGGAGGGGGTGCGTTTTCACCCTTACTGGGCTCTGGAGGCTTTCCTCAAGTCTCCGGGGCGGTGAAAACAGTGCATACGTGGGGAGGGAACGCATTGCATTTTGGGGTTTGGGGCACATGCACGCACATTTGTGCTTGGTCCAGAAAAGGTTAGCCATCACTGATTTATGCCTTCAATATTTAACTTCCCATTTAGTTGGGCTTCCCAAGCCTACAGTCATCTCCTCCTCCTCCTCCTCCTCCTCCTCCTCCTCCTCCTCCTCCTCCTCCTCCTCCTCCTCCTCCTCCTTCTCCTCCTCCTCTTCTTCCTTCCCTCATCCTCCTCCTCTTCTTCCTTCCCTCCTCCTCCTCCTCTTCTTCCTCCTCCTCCTCCTCCTCCTCTTCCTCCTCCTCCTCCTCCTCTTCCTCCTCCTCTTCCTCTCCTTCTCCTCCTTCTCCTCCTCCTCCTCCTCCTCCTTCTCCTCCTCCTCTTCTTCCTTCCCTCCTCCTCCTCTTCTTCTTCCTCCTCCTCCTCCTCCTCCTCTTCCTCCTCCTCCTCCTCCTCTTCCTCCTCCTCTTCCTCTCCTCCTCCTCCTCCTCCTCCTTCTCCTCCTCCTCCTCTTCTTCCTCCTCCTCCTCCTCCTCTTCCTCCTCCTCTTCCTCTCCTCCTCCTCCTCCTTCTCCTCCTCCTCCTCTTCTTCCTTCCCTCCTCCTCCTCCTCTTCTTCCTCCTCCTCCTCTTCCTCCTCCTCTTCCTCTCCTCCTCCTCCTCCTCCTCCTCCTCCTCCTCCTCCTCCTCCTCCTCCTCCTCCATCATCATCATTATCTTAAACCGAGCTGGGTTTTTTGGGGGGCCGGACAACAAATGCAAACTTGTTACTTTTGAAAAGAGTGTGATTAAACATTGGAGGAAAAGAAATTGTGATTTTAAAAAATCCCCCCTTAATAAAGTAGCACAGGATGGCAAACACAACAGTTTGCCACACACATTTTTTTTTTCTGGTGCGTTTTGACAGTGATTGTGAAGAGAATTGCTTTCTGTACAATTTAAAAATTCATTTCCCCACCCTTTTTCTTCTTTATATCTCGGGAAATTGACAGATAGCCTGGGGGAAAGTTTATAACTCTACCTGTGTCTGCTATATGAAGCTGATCCCTCTTAAATCAGCAATTCCGCATGAGAAGACAACAAAAGGCGGGCTGGGATGTTATGGCAGGCTTAGAGGGCGAAGGCTGAAAATAGCATTTCGGAGCACAGATTCCCCTGCACTGCTTTCTCATTAAACTTATTCTGTGACAAGGCAGCATTATGCTGATTTCTCCTCCCTTGTTTCTCCCCATTGGCTACTACTTCCCGGGGAGGTGTAGAAAATTTGCAGCAAAATGACAGCGGTGGTACGAGAATATTACCGGGCAGAGATATTCTCCTGCATTTTCCTCTTTTTACCTTCATTTAATTTGAGGGGGAAATGGTTTTGAAACTCTCCCCCACAAAAAAAGCTGTAAATTTCAGAGAAGTTGTCACGAAAAGAGTGTAGTGTTCTTGCCCTTATTTAATAATAGGGCAAAAGATTTGTGTGTGCATGAATACCCTGCCTTTTACTGTATAGTCACTTGTCTTCAAACAACTTGATTTCTTGTGCTTTCCCTTTTCTATGCCCTATTGAAACATTATCCACATTTGGTAAAAAAAATTGGAACATACTTGTGTTCAGCTTTAACCAAGAACTAAATTAGATGCCAAAACTAATCATGACAGAATAACAGAGTTGGAAGGTATTGCAAGCGGACTCTGCCCACAGCCTGGAGTTCGATCCTGACCGAATTAAAATTGACTTAACCCCCTATCCTTCCGAGGTCCATAAAGTGAGGACCCGGATTGTTGGGGGCAATAGGTTGACATTTGTAAACCGGCTCAGAGAGTGCTGTAAAGCACTACGGGGAAGTATATAAGCGTAAGTGCTGTTGCTATTATTGTAAAAATGGCATCTCATTTAAGAGTGATCTTCAGAAAGTTCTAAAACTTTAACAAGTGTTCTCGGTGCAGCCTCATTGACGCTTTGAGGTCCTCATCTCTCTTTGATTTTGGCCTTTCCAATTATGGGTTCAAGTGTTTCATGATGTCTATTAACAGCATTCCCCAGTTGCCAAAGAGGATAGCAATAGCAATAGCAGTTAGACTTACATACCGCTTCATAGGGCTTTCAGCCCTCTCTAAGCGGTTTACAGAGTCAGCATATTGCCCCCAACAACAATCCGGGTCCTCATTTTACCCACCTCTGAAGGATGGAAGGCTGAGTCAACCTTGAGCCGGTGAGATTTGAACAGCCGAACTGCAGAACTGCAGTCAGCTGAAGTAGCCTGCAGTGCTGCATTTAACCACTGCGCCACCTCGGCTCTCGGATCATTGGTTGCCCTCTCCCCTCCTTGGAAGAGTTCTATAGCTCCCATTGTCTTAAGAAAGTTCAAAACATTCTTAAAGATCCATCTCATCCTGGGCACCTCCTTTTTTTTTTTTTGAACTATTACCATCTGGCAGACGGTACAGGACAATAAAAAGAAGGACAAATAGGCTGAAAAACAGCTTCTATCCCAGAGCAGTAGCTATACTGAATTCTACTGCATAGTGCAATATTAACGCAGCATCAGGGGTTTTCAGTTTAATTGTATAGAATGTGAAGGATGTGTGTTTCTGTTTTATTTTTTTTTTACAGTTTTTTTAAAAAAAATGTATAATGTACACCGCAGATGGCATTTAATTTCATTGTACGAAGTGCAGTGACAATAAAGTATATTATATTGGCTTCGAGGGGAGGAGCTGCCGCCGTCGGGAGCTCAATAAAGCTCCTGCCAGGACTCTGGTTCGTATATCTTATAAGATCTATAGATATCTCCCCTTTCTGGCAGAAAGGGGCAGGGAGAAGGTCAGTCGTTAGGATCTCTTTGTAATTCATAGCTTTTCTTTTTGCTGTGAATGGAGAAGAGGTTCAACATTAGCTGAGCCTTTACTCCGGCCAGTTTTCCGTGCTGCCTTTTTTGCAGCCTAGGCAGATTGCCTCCCCCCCCAGGACAAAGCTAAGCTATTTAAAAGCCAATCTGGGCGGGGACCATTCCCGAGGAATTTCTTCTATTACTATTTAAAATACCAGCTTCAATTTCGCAAAAGGCTCCCTTTCTTTTTTAGCTGCGTCACAAGATGGCGATCTCGTAGCTTTTGTGTTTGATCTGACGCAGCTAGTTGACCCTACCCTCCTGAAGGCTTCTCCGTACTAATTGCTAAAAGATTAACTGAGGGGAGCACAGACTTTGATTTTTGGCTCGCTTGATTGCTTGTCTTTTATTTTTATTCTGGAATGGCTCCCAAACCTAAACAGAAGCGCTTCCTTAATAACATATCTCCAAAAACTGCTATGAAGTCGCTACCCTTGTCTCCTACACCCTCCACGGGAGATTTGCTAACACAAGAATTCCTTCTCAAAACGCTTAATGATTTCAGACAGGAGATTAATCAACTGATATCGGATTTATGTGATCAATTTGATGCTAAAATTGCTCAGGCAAAGCAGGATATGATCGGAGTAATGACAGTCATGACAGATTATATTGCTGAAACGGAGGACAAATTGGAACTTTTGGAAGAAACTAACCTTAATCTGATATCAAAAATTCAAACGTTAGAACAGGAAATTGCATCTGCCCAAAAAGAACTTGTCATGATAAATTATAACAAGTCTGCCTTTGCTATACGAGTTAGAGGGCTGCGTGAAAACCAACAGGAGAATTTGAAACAGACATTCTTTGAAGCTTTCAGTCGCTTGGTGGGAAGTCCGGGACTTAACTTTGATTGGCAGATTCAAAGAATTTACCGCCAGAATTCCTGGGTAGCAAAACAGCGACAGCTTCCAAGGGACATAATAATATACTTTACTACAAGGGAATCTAGAAATGAGATAATACAGAGGCTCTACGGAAAGAGGTTGAGAATTGATGGGGATGACCTGATTGTTTTTAAAGAGATACCATTTCAAATATTAAGAACAAGAAGACAGTACGCTTTCTTAACTGAAGAGCTCAGAAACTCTCAGATTTCATACAAATGGGAAGTCCCAGCTGGTATTACAGTTACATTTGGCAACCAAAAACACCGCATTAACTCCGTCTGTGAAGCCCGAAAATTTTACTACGAGACCCTGAAGGCGGGACTTCCTGATTCATCCGGATCTGGGGAGAGACAAGGAGAAGGAGAAGACAAACAGCGAGACACGTGGCTACAAGGCGGAGGGTGTTGCTTTCCTCTTCCGGAAGGGCAGAAGACTAAAGAATAAAGACTAAGCGATGTTTTTAAAGCTTTATGATTTCCGTCTGGGATAAAATGGAAAAGTAGCATATTGATGATGAGACATGGAGACTGAAAGAAGCGTTGCTGATTGTGGACATATATTCTATAGAAGTTTTGTCTGAACTCTAACTCAAATTGTGCATGAACTATTTTCTTAGGCGAGGAGAACGGAAATTGTGATCTTTTTGAGTTGCGGTTTGGAACGAACGGAGTTGGGAGGTGCGTGGGAGAGGGAAGGGCAGCGAAAGTTTAATTAGATTACCTGGGGCTAGAACGCAAGCTGATGTTTGTTTGAGTTGCTATATCAATATAAGGTTAAGAAAGATTGGTCGGAGAATCTTCAGGAAAGTGGAGTAAACATGGGAGGAGCAATGAATGTGGATAAAATATATATGTGGATATGGATAAAGGCAGGGTGGAAGGTAAAAACTTTATATGTGGAGGTGGGTAAGGATAGAAAGGGAGGTGTTGGAAATGAAAAATGAAAGAAGTATTTGAGTTTAATGGTGTTATAGAAAGGTTTGGATATTTGGATAAAAAAGAGATAAATTAAAGGTCTGAATAGATAGACAAAGCAAGGAGATTTTTAGTTGGGGAATTCTAATTGATCAACTTACCTGGCTCTAATATAGTTTGAAACCCTGCAAGTAGCAAAATAATCGAAATTTGGAATGAGTCACATTGTTTAAGATTTACAGATAATGGGAAGCTGTGTTAACGTAGTGGGTTTATTGACCCTTTTTGTTTCTTTCTTCTTTTTGTGTGTGAGTGTGGGTGTTTTTTCTTTCTTTTTTTTTTTTAATTTCTTATTTTCTACTATTTTTCCTTTTTCTTTTTGGCTTTACTTTTATCTTATTTTTTTTTAATTTTAAAGTTAGCTGACCTTATTATACTCAAATGCTTGTTAAAGAACTATGCCGGGCATGGGACCTGCGAAGCCGTAAGGGGGTTAGGGAGGGGGGATTATAGAGGGGAGGGGGGAGGGTGGAATTACAGTTTCAATCCTTAGAACAATAAGAATTCACTTGTGTACTGCGGCTCGTTTTT
Source organism: Thamnophis sirtalis (assembly GCF_051295495.1). Taxonomy (NCBI): domain Eukaryota; kingdom Metazoa; phylum Chordata; class Lepidosauria; order Squamata; family Natricidae; genus Thamnophis; species Thamnophis sirtalis. The sequence goes on from NW_028261390.1 coordinate 13,336,102, forward strand.
CCTTTTTTTTTCTTTTTTTCTTTTTCTACTTTTATTGTAAAAAACAAATTGAATTGTATGGATACACCAAAGTGAGGAGAAGAGGGAAAGAGAAGGGAGAAGTAAAGAGGGAGTGAGAGGGAATGTAAGGAGGGTGAAATGGAGGGAGGGGGAGATGTCTGAGGGGGTAGGGAAGTAGAAGAGGGGAATGCTGGAGGGGTGAAAGGAAAGTTGGAGGGGGAGAAGAGAGGGTGTATGGGGGAATGAAGTGTTATGTTGGGTTTTTTTTTTCCTTTTTTCTTTTTTTTTTATGCACAGTATATAAGTGATTGTATAAAATGAAAATGAAAATGAAAAAAAAATAAAATAAAGTATATTATATTATTATTATTGTTCAAAAGCTCTACCCAGCTTTCCCCCCCCCCCCACACACACACATTCTGACCCTATTATTTTATTGCTTGCTTTTTTCACAGATTTCTCAAAGGGATCTTACCGATATGCACCGATGATAGCCTTTTTTGCTTCGCACACCTACGGGATGAACACACCTGGGCCTATTCGATTTAACAATCTGGATGTCAACTATGGAACCTCTTATGTCCCTGCCAACGGAAGGTTCCGCGTACCATACTTGGGAGTGTATGTCTTTGAGTATAACATTGAATCAAGCAGCCCTTCCATCTCAGGTTACCTGGTGGTGGACGGAAACGACAAGCTAGCTTTCCGATCTGAAAACGGAAGTGGAGACAAATACGTCACTAGAGTAGTTACCGGAAGTGCTATATTGGAACTGAACTACGGACAAGAAGTCTGGCTCAGACTGGCAAAGGGCTCTATCCCGGCAAAATACCCCCCTGTAACTACATTCAGTGGCTACTTATTGTACCGTACATAAAAAGCTGCCATCCAATATTTCTTCCCTGTTACTTCTCACTTCCTTCTATCCTAATAAAGGAAATCTCATTTAGAGTTCTCAACTCTTCTCTGGTAGATTTCCCATGCCTCTAATTTATGCACAACAGTCCGAAATTAGATAGGAAATAATTTCCCCATCCTTGGATTTCAGCGCTGGCCCAAAAAACCCCAAGATAAACGTAGTTAATGACAAATGGATCCCATTCAGTATTTCCCCCAATCTTGGCAACTTTCTGACTTGTAAATTTCAGCTCTCTGATCTCCCATTTATGGAATTCTGAAATTTGAAGTCCACAAATATGAAAAGGGCAAGATTAGGGAAACCGTGTTGTGCATAAAGTTATGATTATTCTAACCATGTAAAAGAATTTTTTGGAGAACACGTGAAGTTAATTATATTTTGATAGCTCTTGATACGGACATGGTATCAGCTAAGGGCAAATGGACCTGCCCTATCTACTTTGTTTTCTTTTTATTAGGAAAATGGAAGTTTTTCAGCTATAACGTATTCTGCCTTCATTTGAATTAAATATCCTAGAATTGTGGGGAAAGGTCTGAAGGTTGTATCCGAAGCTTTGGAGGAATTACTTGCAGTCCTAGTAATATGCTAATAGATTCTGGTTTGCCTTCTGATCATTTTTGAATTCATTGTTTTGTTCATCTACAACTTGTATCTGAATGGTTCTGTTCCCATGTCAATGGGGTGAAAAGACCCATTGTGATATACAGTATGCTCCTTTTATATTTAGGCCTTTTATATATTCTCTGCAGGAATGGGGGCTCAGTGGTTAAAACACTGAGCTTGTTGATCAGAAGATTGGCGTTCAAATCCCTACTGCCATGTAACGGAGTGAGCTCCCATTACTTGTCCCAACTTCTGCCAATCTAGCAGTTCTAAAGCATGTAAAAATGCAAGTAGAAAAATAGGGACCACTTTTGGTGGGAAGGTAACAGTGTTCTATTCACCTTCACCATTTAGTCATGCCGGCCACATGACTACAGAGATGTCTTTGGAAAGCACTGGCTCTTCAGCTTTGAAACGGAGATGAGCACCGCCCCCTAGAGTTGGGAACAACTAGCACATATGTGTGACGGGAACCTTTATATATTCTCTCAGTAGCCATATAAAGTAGTGCTATGAAAAACTGTCAAGATATTAGGACCAGGGTGGCAAAAATATTTTACAGCCAAGAATTTTGAGGTCATTTGGGGGAGGTGGTGGTGTTGTTTTAAGTTAATTTAACTTGGCTTCAGAAAGAGCAGTAGTAATATATTCATATCACTGAAAAAAGTAGTTTCAGGAAATTTGACTTGCCTTTTCTACATTTTGGGGTCTAGGAGAGCGAAAATGGCAAAATAGACAATAAGCATATAAATGATGAATGTTCCTTCCATTTGCTTTTATTTTTTGCCCTTATTTTTGAGAGCATTTTTGTGGTTTATGAATTTTTGCCCTTATTTTTGAAATGGGGAAGATCGTGCTACTGAAAATAACCAGTGATTTATTTCCACATTTTAACTGCACGATCTTGGGGAATTCTAGAAGCTGCAGAATGGGAGTGCATTAGCCTACTCTTGAATTAGGAGGAACATTCAAAGTGAGGAAATGCAGTTGATTTCATTTTTCAAATTCAGTATGTGGTTGAAACTATCTGCAGAATTTTACTTTATTCTTCAAGCATATATCATCTGAAACTTAAGTCTCATAACCAAATTAAATTTTAATGTTCTTATTTACCCATGGTGTATTTTGTAGTTATACAAAATTAAAGTATAAATATACTGTAAAAATTATCCATTTAAATACTTAATTTCCAAGGTGTGCAATTGGCTTTTGAGTTTTTAATAAATTGTGTGTCATGCATGTAAGAGATTAATAAATAAATTGAAGCATAGGAGAACTTTAAGGATCTTGAATGAAGGTAATTTTACTTGTTTTAAACAATAAGAACATAAGTTGCTGTAAAAAGTATTCTAATTACCACTTACTTCAAACGAAGTCAGCAGTTTTCTTGTCACCAACATGGCTCACCATTCATAAAGTAGTGCTTTGCTGAAAATCCAATTAAAAATCCATATATTTAAACTTTATTTACTCAATTAGTCAATTAACCGCATCAATTAAGGGATTTTCATCATTCCTGGCTCTACTGTTGACCGATAAGGAATCTGTGATGCCTTAAATGTCAAACAAAATGAGCTGTAGTAGCAGAGTCGTACCGTCAACCATTACTGAAAACTGTTTCAACCCACTCCATGTGTTTTTTTTTTTTAAACTGCCTTCTGTTTATAAGATAAATCTTCAACACACCATAAATCCTGGATGTATATATTACTGGCCTTTTCTCTACCGGTACCATATCATTTTGTAAATACTTAAAATCCCCAATTTGTCACTAAATTATCCTAGCGTATCATTGAATCTTATCATGCCTCTTGCCCACATGGCTGAATCCCGCCCTACCCCCTTGTTGGCTTTGTCAGTTTAATAATCTATTTATCCCCCTTTACTTCTGCTATGGATAAGGCTAAATGGCGTTGAAGTTATCCTACAGATGATATTCAAATGACCCACTGGAGACTGCATCTTCCCCTTAAATATGACTTTCTTTGTCCTTGCTGCTCTCGTCACTAAATCCTTCAAGCCAGGTTTCTATCCACAGAGATGTTAATTGTTTTCTTTCAAATTGTGTTGTGGTGCCCCAGTGGACAGCGGGGGGGGGCCACAACACATGGGCCAGTCCTGGAGACTGGGGAAGGCTTGGACGAGGCCTCTGCATCGGAGGCAGAGATGGGTCCAAGGCCATCTGGCAGTTCTCAGCTGCCTTCGGAGCTAGACAGCAGTGAGGCAGAGGAACAGCTGGAGTCTGTTCCCAGTGTGCGCATGTGCAGAGCTGCCAGAAGAAAAGAACAGCTAAGAAATCAGGGTCAACTTGGGAGTAAAGCCACAAGTGGACAGTGAATGGCCCTTCCCATAGGAAATAAAAGAAGAGCGAAAGGGGAGTAGGCTTTTGCAGGAAATAATCTGTTTGTTCGTTTCAAGAGTGTGAAGATCTGTCTGTGAATCTCAGAGACTCTCTGCCCAGTCTTTCCTTGCACAGCACTGCATTTGGAAAATATTTACATGGCAGCTTTCCAAGTTAGATAAGGTCCAACTTCCCCTTTGAAAGACTGTTTACCAGGCCTTTGCTGAAGAGGAATGAGAAGAATTCACCTTCATTTAATAAAAGGGGTTTTGTTGGGACCAGGAATCTGTTTTGTGCTGTTTGGGGAAGCCTAGGTCAGAATAAACTGAGATTCTTGATAGGCTTTCTATAGGTGTTGAATATGTGGAGATGAAACCTAATTTATGGGTGCCTCCTGATGTTCAGTTCAATCTTGGATCTTTATAGATATCTCTCCTAAAGGTTGGTTGAATAACTTTAATTGTGGATATTTATAGATCTGTTATTCTATAGGGTAGAATAAGGTAGTAAAGCAATAAAGAACAGAATAGATAGTCCCAAAGGTGCTTTTTTTTTTCAAGAGGCAATTTCGCTTTCTCATCCAAGAAGCTTCTTCAGCTTTGGAAATATCTTCAAAGAAAAACCAGAAAGTCCAGTTGCTTCTTGAAAAAAGCACCTTTGGGACAACCATGACATGGTTGACTGAGAATCTCCATAGACACAGAAGAGGTAATTGGTAATGGGTTCATCCATTCACTTCCATATACCGTTTGGGTCAGTTTGAACCAAGGAGATGACTTTTGACTCTTAATCATGGCATCAACCACTGATCTGGTTTCTGCCCAAGAAAACTTCTGCCATTATGTTTGTGCTTTGAGAGATGGGATGCGGCGGGGGGGGGGGGAGTAGACAAAGTCCCATTTCAGACACAAAGCCAGTAGGATGACCATTTGTAGACATATATGTTCTGACCACCCCCTCCGTATGGTGAGTCATTCCAACACAAGATTACTGCTAGACAATTTATTCACAGTAAATTAACACACCGACGAGACTTTGGCAGCAACCCAGACTTTCACAGATAATAAATATACACACAAGCTTCTCCAGCTTTAGTATAATGGTTGAGTATAATGGTTGTGTCCTGCAAAAATCCTCCTCCCAAAGTCTCTTCTTATATACTCTCTTGGGAGGAGCCTAATCACAACCACCTGGCCCCAATTATCTTCTATATCTCCGTAGTTGCTGTCAGCGCTTATCTGCCCGTCTTTGCCTGGTGTCTGGGACTAACTCCCTTAGCTGCTCCCCACTGCTCCAGGGCCTGACGTCAGGGACAAACTCCCTTTGGCGTTCATCGCTGCTCCATGCCTCAGGCACCTCCTGGTGGCCAACCAGCCTCTCTGGCCCCTGCTCAGAATCTGAACCCTGTCCAGGGTCCTCCACATCTTCCAGAGCCGACTCATAGGGTCCCTCACTATCGGAGTCTGTTTGCAGCTCCAACGGCTCCTGCTGGGCCACAATACATATGTATGTCTATCTAATAGTCCTTCTCACAGCAACCATCATGGAACAACTGTAGAGCTGTATCCAGACATGCAATGACTGTCTTACCTAATTCAGTTTGTACCTTGATGTAAAGAAGACTAATTATTTAGAGACTAGCCTAAGTACTTCCATCATCCAGGTCAATGGCAAAACTCTACTTGAAGACAAACTCCTTCCATTACTTAGGATCCCAGCTGCAAAGAGATGGTGGCAATAATGGAGAAGATTGTGGAGAATGTGATTTATGACACAGACTGAGGGGAGGGAAGGAACAGGGGTAAAGTTCAGCCATTATTCAAAGGAGGGTAGATCTGGCTGCAATGAGATCTTGCCGAAATGGTGTTCCTTATAAATGACTGGTTTTATTTTAAAACTTGGCTCGAGGCTCATGAATTAATTAGGGCTTCTTTTGGAAACCTGACATAATGTTTCTAACAAGCTGCGTGAGTTCAAGATGGCCAAAAGCGTGTTGCTGCTGATTTTCATTTGTACTTGGTGTCTGATGCATCTTGCTACAATGTCCAACAATAGCAAGCCAGCATTGATGGATTACAGTTGCCCTGATACAATTTTTCCATTGTTGCAATGTCCAGGGGGAAACTTTCACCATATCCAGCAGTGACTGCACCAAGATTTTTGAGAAAGAAGTCCAAGTGTGAATGCAGAAAATAAATCGTCAGTGACATGAAGTTGCACTTCATAGTCTTGTATGCTATAAGAAGTTTGTCAACCAACTGAATGTGGTTTGGTGCTCTGGAGTTGCCAAGAAAATTTTCAATGACATCCTTGAATGCTTTCCAGGCAATTTTCTCTGGTCCCATTAACAGACCTTTGAACTGCTTGTCACTGATGACATATTTGATCTGCGGACCAGCAAAAATTCATTCTTTAATCTTGGCATCCGTTATTCTTGGAAACATCTGTCTCAAATAACAAAACCTTCAGCTATCTTGTTCATCACTTTTACAACATTTTTCATCAGTCCGGGTTTTATGTGAAGTGGACACAAAATTATCTTTGTCAGGTCAACAAGTGATGGATGTGCAATTTTTTTCTGCCCTGGAACCAAATTCTTTGAGGTTGACCTTTAAAAAAAATGTAGTGCAATTCTCTTGCATGGCTGTCCCGTTCGGTATCCCCAAGCTGCATTCCAAGCATAAGGATAATTACTTTTAGATTTCTACAGATGTTCCAGGTGTACTTAGTGTATTGAATGTGCTTCAGCAACGGTTTCCATGTTTTCATATGTGCGCAGCATAGCCAACAGGTAATGAAGGGTGTGCTTTGGCATTGTGCAGAAACAAAAGATTTTTTTATAAAGCAGTATGTGATAGGTTAAATTATAGGTTATTTTTGTGATTAGCAGCCAAAACAGAATAACAGAATAGTGGAGTTGGAAGGGATTTTGGAGGTCTTCTAGCCCAACCTCCTGCTCAAGCAGGAAACCCTATACCATTTCAAACTAATGCTTGTCCAATCTCTCCTTAAAAACCTCCAGTGTTGGAGCATTCACAACTTCTGGAGGCCAGTTGTTCCATTGATTAACTGTTCAAACTGTCATGAAATTTCTCCTTAGTTCTAGGTTTCTTCTCTCCTTGATTGGATTTCCATCCAATGCTTCTTGTCTTGCTTTCAGGTGCTTTGGAGAATAGCTTGACTCCCTCTTCTTTGTGGCAGCTCCTGAAATATTGGAACACCACTATCATGTCTCCCCTAGTCCTTGTTTTTATCAAGCGTGGCATGACAAAACCGCGCTCGACTAAAGCGCGCCCGATTAAACCGCGTCGCTGACGTCATCAACAGGGCGACAACAACGAGTGTGGAGAAAGAAGGGCGCTTTAAATAGCGCTTTGAAAGCAAGCCGATTCAAGTTAAGGTAAGGGTTAGGTTTAGGGTTAGGTTTAGGGTTAGGTTTAGGGTTAGGTTTAGGGTTAGGTTTAGGGTTAGGTTAAGGGTTAGGGTTAGGTTTAGGGTTAGGTTAAGGGTTAGGGTTAGGTTTAGGGTTAGGTTAAGGGTTAGGATTAGGTTTAGCGTTAGGTTAAGGGTTACGTTTAGGGTTAGGTTTAGGGTTAGGTTAAGGGTTAGGTTTAGGGTTAGGTTTAGGATTAGGTTTAGGGGGGTTAGGTTTAGGTTTAGGGGTTAATTTTAGGTTTAGCGTTTATAGCGTGCATTTTTCTCCGCGCTGTTGTCGCGCTGTGATGACGTCAGCTACGCGGTTTCGTCGAGCACCCTTTAGTCGAACGCGGTTTTGTGGTGGAACCTTTATCAAGCTAGGCAGGCCCAATTCATGCAACTGTTCCTCATATTCTTTAACTTTCAGTCCCCTAACCATGTTTGCTGCTGTTCTTTGCACTCTTTCTAGAGTCTCAACATTTTTTCTTATATTGTGGCAACCAAAACTGGGTGCAATATTCCAAATGTGGTCTTACCAAGGCATTATGAAGTGCCTAAAATCTATATAAAATCTATAATTAAAGGTAAAAGTTCCGCTCGCACATCTGTGCTAGTTGTTCCCGACTCTAGGGGGCGGTGCTCATCTCTGTTTCAAAGCCGAAGAGCCAGCACTGTCTGAAGATGTCTCCGTGGTCATGTGGCCAGCATGACTAAATGCTGAAGGAGCATGGAACACTGTTACCTTCCCACCAAAGTGGTCCCCATTTTTCTACTTGCATTTTTACATGAATTCGAACTACTAGGTTGGCAGAAGCTGGAACAAGTAATGGGAGCTCACTCTGTTGCATAGCACTAGGGATTCGAACCGCCGAACTGCTGGCCTTTCTGAGTCTTAGCCACTGAGCCACCAAGTTCCTATAAAATCTATAAGATATACCCAAAAGAGTTCAGGAAGCAAAATCTTTGTTGTCCAGTATTATTGAATAAGATTCTTTGTTTCAGACAGCAAAATATTTGAGGTTGAAAATGTGAGCACCCCAACAATACTTCTACAATCTTCATATCCGTCTTCCTTCTGTTTGTGTTAAGAGCATCCTCTGAATGCTTTTAAACGTCTTGTGACCACACTTGCCACCCCAGACAGACAGGGTTGCCTTCCAAATGTCACCAGTTGTGTCACTCCACTCCGTTCCCCAGCGGCACCCAAGTCAACACACTTCATTTGAATTTCGCTCAGTCGTGGAAGTAGGCTATCGGCTTCCTTAATCTAAGGAAGCATTTGTCTTTGAACGTAACTGCAAATCGATCAAATCAGCGCGGCAGAGCATTATGCAGAAGAGAGTGGAATCAATCACTCTCCCTTCCCTTGGATCTCTCTCCTCCCCTTCCCTCCGTCTTTAAGAATAGGTTCAAAGAGCATCTCAGGCTGCCCTTTCATGTTACGTTTTCCTTGCTAATCCAAGGATGAGCGTTTATCTCAAGCCAAGCTCAAAAAGGTATCCAAGCCCTGTGCCCTGCATATGGCCAGGCATGCAGCCGCTGCCTCGGTGTATTTGGATACTCCAATTACCATGGCAACATTTTTATCTGCTTTGGGTTTTGACAAGCCCATCCAATTTATTGTGGCACTCGGAGCTATTATTTCCTCACTTGTGCCCAGCAAGCCACCCTTGAATGCATTTGCCAGCACTTCAATATTTAGCATGCTATGTTTGCGAGCTGCCCCTTTTACAGCGAGTTTCTTTTTGCTAGCTGAGCCACAAGAACTCCAGGCCACATTTATATATCTGAGGTGGTTGTCACCACCATCCATCCATCATCATCATCATCATCATCATCATCTTCATCATCATCATCATCATCACCACCATCATCCCAAATTTTTCAAGGGCTTTATTATTGCAGACTGAGAGATTGTTTCTCTATAAATACCTACGTTTTTTGCCTTTTTAAAAAAAATATAATGTAATATAATAAAATTCTTTATTGGCCAAGTGTGATTAGACACACAAGGAAATTGTCTTTGGTGCATAGGCTCCCAGTATATATAAGGAGAATAAAATGCATTCCTCAAGACAGAGGAAAAAGGGGAGATGGACTTTAAACCCAAGAATATTGAATCAAAAAAGTTTCCAGCCATATATGGAAAAAGAATTAACATTTTTTCCCAGGAAAATAGAAAGGAAGGCACATCATTACAGAACATATGGGACACTTGCAAAGCATACATCAGAGGCCTTGCAATGACATACTTAGGGAAAAAGAATAGACAGAACAGACAAACTCAAAAGAAGTTGGAATCAGAGTATAAAAGTCTGGAGACGGAGCTGCAGAAAAATCCACAAAACAAAAAAAGTAAAAGATAGGATGGAGCTGCAAAAACATAAATTGAACCTGATAGAAAATGAAAACTTGGCAAATACAATAAAATCGGCAAAACGAAACTTTTTTTGTAAATAAAATGCAACAATGCGAAATGCAAATAAACCAGGACTTTGGCTGGCTTATAAAATGAAAAAGGAAAGAGAAAAAAGGCTGACAAGCCAATTGGTGGATGAAGAAGGGAATCTACAACATTCAAATGAAAAAGAATAAAAAGATACAACACTTAGGGATAGTCAAGGTTACTAGGCAAACTATCAAATGCAGATTTGAAAAGGGGTTCAGAAAGTACACGAATGAAGAGCTGGCCATAAATGGTTGGCCTTCTAAATTTTTCCATCAAATTGGCTAGATGACTTCTCCTAAAATGACGTCTCTGTTAGAGACCCCACACGCCCACTTCATGGTCTGTTTCTGCTGCTCCCCTCTGGGAGGAGGTTTCGAAGTATTTCTAGCAGGACTACCAGATTCTGTAACATCTTCGTTCCCTATGCCATCCATCTGGTCAACTCACAAGGTTTGTTTTTATTGCCATGTACATGTATACATCTGGACTAGACCAGTGATGTTTCTCTGTGTCATATAATATCTGTGGAGTATATGCATAATTTAGTGTTTATTTATTTTGTCATGTTTATGTAGTGTATATTAGAGGTGGAGAACCTTTGAGAGCTGTATACAACGAAATTTCATTTCAATGTATGCCAAAGTGACAATAAAGTTATTCTATTCTATTCTATTCTATTCCATTCCATTCCGTTCTTCTACTCTACTCTACTCTACTCTACTCTACTCTACTCTACTCTACTCTACTCTACTCTACTCTACTCTACTCTACTCTACTCTACTCTACTCTACTCTACTCTACTCTATTCTTCTGGTTTTTGTTAGTTGTAAAATGTGTCCAACCCATCACGACCCCATGGACAACGTTCCTCCAGGCCTTCCTGTCCTCTACCATCCACTAGAGTTCATTTAAGCTCACGCCTCACTGCTTCAGTAACTCCATCCAGCCACCTCGTTCTCTGTCGTCCCCTTCTTCTTTTGCCCTCAATCGTTCCCAGCATTAGGCTCTTCTCCAGTGAGTCCTTCCTTCTCATTACTCTACTCTACTCTACTCTACTCTACTCTACTCTACTCTACTCTACTCTACTCTACTCTACTCTACTCTACTCTACTCTACTCTATTCTTCTGGTTTTTGTTAGTTGTAAAATGTGTCCAACCCATCACGACCCCATGGACAACGTTCCTCCAGGCCTTCCTGTCCTCTACCATCCACTAGAGTTCATTTAAGCTCACGCCTCACTGCTTCAGTAACTCCATCCAGCCACCTCGTTCTCTGTCGTCCCCTTCTTCTTTTGCCCTCAATCGTTCCCAGCATTAGGCTCTTCTCCAGTGAGTCCTTCCTTCTCATTACTCTACTCTACTCTACTCTACTCTACTCTACTCTACTCTACTCTACTCTACTCTACTCTACTCTACTCTACTCTACTCTACTCTATTCTTCTGGTTTTTGTTAGTTGTAAAATGTGTCCAACCCATCACGACCCCATGGACAACGTTCCTCCAGGCCTTCCTGTCCTCTACCATCCACTAGAGTTCATTTAAGCTCACGCCTCACTGCTTCAGTAACTCCATCCAGCCACCTCGTTCTCTGTCGTCCCCTTCTTCTTTTGCCCTCAATCGTTCCCAGCATTAGGCTCTTCTCCAGTGAGTCCTTCACTTCTCATGGCCAAAGTGTTTGAATTTAATTCAATGCTAGTCCATTCCATTCCATTGCATTCCATTCTACCCTACCCTACACTACCTAATTCTTCAAGAATTTCTCAAGGGGAGGATTTTCCTTTAGCACTAACAGTCACACTGCAATTGAAAAAGCCTGTCTGGAGAAGTTATCTCTGTATAAATGGAAGATTGGAAACTAGAGAGGCTGCAGACCACTGGAGAGCAGATATAAAAGACTATGCTTACACGTGTGTTTGTATGTGTGTGTGTGTATGTGCGCGCACAGACACTCACATATTTTGTGGCCTCGCAGCTAACTTCAAGATCACCGTTTTCAACTTGTAAGAATTTTATTCCTCTTTGAGCAAACTCTTAAAGCAAATTCTTCTTCATCAAACTGAATGAAAACTTTTGGCCTACCATGGTATGGAGGTATATAGTAATAGGTTGTACAGTTTATGGTGAAAAGTTGGTAGATAATTAACTCCAAGCATCCATAATTAGCCAACTGCAATTAAGTGTTAATAGGACTCCAGGGAAGACTTTGTACTTCAAAGATGTCCAAATAGGAAATGCCACCTTTTAAGAAATATGCCTGATTTCCATCTTGCTGACATTTTAGCCCTGGTCCAAATTAGAGCTATTTTGTTGAGCCTTTAAGAGCATATTGCTGTTCATGCAATGAAGAGATATTTGCCCTGTTCCTAAAATGCTAGGCTTTTATTGATGTTTTTACTGATACATTATATTGCTTGTTTGTTTAACAGTGCTATTATTTGCCCTTCTAAAATTAAGGGTAGGGATCAAACTAATTCACATGTGCAGGAATCACTCATTTCCTCCCCTCCCCTTTCTCACCTGGCAAATCAGGGGCTTAATTTCTTCGTTTTAACCTTTCCATTGAAATTTGGTCTGAGAGCCATTATATTTGTGTACAAATCATTGCATCGGTTACTTTTTATTGTGATTATGGGAAGCAGAAAGCTGCCTGTTTAAGATTGGAATCAGTACCAAAACTTGTGGGAAAAAGCATTTCTATGGACGCCTATTTATTTATACAGGATTTTTGTTTTGAAGAAAGCACACTGCAGATTCCTGAAGAGTCACTTCTAAATATCTCATTTCCACCCCCTAACATTGGCAACTTTACTTGGGAGCTTCCTTTCAATTCTGTTGATTATAATAGCCAATGGCTATGATAAACCTTCTTTCCACTTGCAGTAAGGACTCCAAAAATCATCTGGATCATCATATATTTGACAAAGCAGATATTGTGACATGGCTAGAACTCCTCGGCTCAGCAAATCATTTTTTTCTGTGCGTCTTCTGTCTATTAAATGCAATATGGACAGTTTTTGCGCCCCCCCCCTGAAAAAGGCAATTACTGAGATTCATGCAATGTGAACAGGCTAGACCGTGGATTGGAAATGTTTGGAGTTCTGAGATTATATGCAGATCAACCCTCTGTCATTACATGGGATAATCTTGTATATTTAGAAGAAAGGTATTTCACTGGCCTGTTTAAGCAGCTCTGCAAAGCTAAAAATGCAGTCATGAAATAAGGCAGGAAACTTGACCTAAGCCCTTTTAGGGAAGGTATGCTCCAGTTCAGGCGTGTCAAACTCGATTTCATTGAGGGCTGCATCAGGGTTGTGTTTGACCTCTGGAGCAGGGGTGAACTCCACTTACCTTTGCTACAGGTTCGGTAGCAATGAGAGCACCCACAGACAGGGACCTTCCGCACATGCACAGAGCATCAAAATGGTGGGTGGAACCTGCTACCGAGCGTGACCCGACAAATGCGTGCATGACAAATGCACACCAAGAAAACCACGGTGAGAAAACCGTGAAGTTGAAATCGCGCCTACAACAGCGCGCCAACAACAGCGCACCGACAAAAGTGCGATTAGGGTTAAGGTAAAGGTTAGGGTTAGGGTTAGGGTTAGGGTTAGGGTTAGGGTTAGGGTTAGGGTTAGGGTTAGGGTTAGGGTTAGGTTTAGGGTTATTACTTTGTTTTCGCGTTGTTTGCTGATAGCACGCTTTGGTTGGCGCGCTGTTGTGGACGCGCTGTTGTGGGCGCGATTTTGACTTTGCGGTTTTCTCACTGCGGTTTTGTCGGCGTGCATTTGTCGTGCGTGCATTTGTCGGTGAACCCTACCGAGTGCGCCTGCAAAGGTAAGCGACTGGGGAGGGGGAGGGAAATCAGCTCTGTCACACGGTTTAGATTAGTTAGAAAGCAGGAAATCCTGCTTTCTAGCTACTATAAATCATGTGGCACAGCTGATCATTGGAAAAACTTTTTTTTTTTACTATCGGTTTGTGTGAACAGCTGGCATCTTTACGACTGATTCAGGCAAACCAGTCTGAACTGCTCCGTGACTGGAGTGGGTGTGGCCAGGGTGGGCATGGCCAGCTCAACATCACTTGGGTTGGGGGCGCCTGTGGTGGCCTGAGTGCTCTGCCAACGAAAATGGGTTCCCAAGCTCCATTTTCGGTTGCAATGGCCTCTGGCAACCTTCTGCCAGAGAAAACAGAGTTCAGGAAGGCCCTCATGCAGCCTTTCTGAGCTCCATTTTTGTTGGCAGAAGCACAGATCTTCACTGTTTCCAAGGCAGCCCCATAGGCCAGATCTAATACCCCGCAGGCTGGATCCAGCCCCCTGGCCTTAGGTTTGACACCCCTGCTCTAGTTTAACAAAGGTAAGGTGTTTGGGAGTCATATCAGGAGGTTTCTAAATTTTGTGAGACAAGTTTATGTTGCTTACTTTGGCAAGCAACTGTGGATTTTTCTAGCTTCCAGCAGCAGAGTTGCAGCAGTTGATCAATTCCATTATTGATTTGAATGAGATCTGTCCTTGCTTGGATGTTTCCACCATCTCTCACCATCTTAGTATATGCACCTGTCAATAGTTCACTTGTTTATCCCCAAAGAGCAGTTATCAAATGCTTACATTCCAAACACCAAGTGATTGATTCACAGCAGATGGACAATTTATTTATTTCCAAAGAATTTTTGACGTTGCCCTTTAATTTTAAACAATTCAGGACAAATTGTGGTATAAAAGTACAAATAGTAATTTTTTAATAATAATATTAGTGGACAGTAACAGAATAGAATACAGAATAATAGAGTTGGAAGGGGCCTTGGAAATATTCTAGTCCAGGGGCATCAAACACAAGGCCCAGGGGTGCTTAGATCTGGCCCGCGGGGCCACCCTGGAAACAGTAAAGACCGGCCTGCAGTGCCTCTGCCAGTGAAAATGGAGCTCAGGAGGGTTTTCACTGGCGGAAAGTTACAAGAAATCATTGCAGCCAAAAGTGGAGCTCAGGATCCCGTTTTCACTGGCAGAGCTCTTGGGCCACCACAGGCATCCCCAACACAAGTGACTTCAAGCTGGCCATCCCCACCCACCTGACCCCCCAACGTGAAACACAACCCTGATGCAGCCCTCAATGAAATCGAGTTTGACACCCCTGTTCTAGTCCAATCCCCCGTATATCATTTCAGAGAAGTGGCTGACCAGTCTCCTCTTAAAAGCCTCCAGTGAGTTCTTCCTTCTCATTAGGTGGCCAAAGTATTTGAGTTTCCTCTTCAGGATCTGGCCTTCTAAAGAGCAGTCACAATTGATCTCCTCTGGGACTGACCGGTTTGATCGCCTCGCAGTCCAAGGGACTAGCAGGAGTCTCCTCCAGTACCCTAGTTCAAAGGTCTCAATTCTTTGGTGCTCAGCCATTCTTATGGTCCAACCTTAGCAATAGCAATAGCAGTTAGACTTATATACCACTTCATAGGGCTTTCAGCCCTCTCTAAGCGGTTTACAGAGTCAGCATATCGCCCCCACAGTCTGGGTCCTCATTTCACCCACCTTGGAAGGATGGAAGGATGAGTCAACCTTGAGCCGGTGAGATTAGAACCGCTGAACTGCAGATAACAGTCAGCTGAAGTGGCCTGCAGTACTGCACCCTAACCACTGTGCCACCTCGGCTCACAGCCATGCATTGCAACTGAGAAAACCACAGCCTTGACTACACACACTTTTGTTGGCAGGGTATAATTAATAACCCACAAATTTAACTTGTATAAAAATTCCAGCAATTTCCAACTGAGGATCACTTTTTAATTCATATCCCGCTGGCTCACCGATTCCTGACCTAGACATAATGTCCAGGGCAGTATAGAGAAAAGAGTGCTCTTTACATAGATTCCTTTGATATCTATATGCCTATTAGACACCTGGCTTTAAAAATGTTCAGAAAGGAAATACAATCTGAATAGAAGGCTAAATCTCAGGAAACTACAATTTCTTTAATGCTTTGCATTTCTTTATTCACAAAGCTTGCTTCGACAGGGAAATAAAAAGTGGCAACTATTATATTAGCATTGTTAATTACGTGGTGATAGGTTGCTTTGCATTCTACAAGACAAAGATAAAAATGCAGTTCCTAGTCTGATGAGCTTGTAATGTAAAAATCAAACTCCCATCGACTGATGATACTATGAATGTACCACCCAGTTACCTAGCAACTTCTGAGATCTGATTAACCCTTTTTTAAAGGGTGTACAACACTTGGGAGACTGAATTCCCAAATGATTTCCCATAAATTTTATACATGTCAGCCTCATACTTTTCATATTGTTGCCCAAATGTTAACGAAAATATTCCTAATGGCTAATGGGTGTATGAAATTAACTGTTCTCCTATTGATAAAATTGGACTAATAAAAAAAATCCTTTTTATTAGGCTTTTTGTGGGTTTTATTAATGGATGGGGAGTTGCTTTCTGACTCATAATCTTTAGAAACAATGTATAAAAACTGAGTTGAAAGGTAATTTGGGAGAAATGGTTCAGTGTTGCCTGAGATAGAAAGAACTAGGTAAACTTTCCAGGATATATTTTTCAGATAAAATAGTTTTCCTTAAAAAGGGACAAAACAATGTTGGCCCCTCCAAGCTGTCAAAAAGGTTGTTCTTATAGATACTCGCAGAATTGGAAAAAGTAAAATATCTTAGAAAAAGGGAGGGAGAGAAGGAAGCAAGGAAGGAAAGAAGGAAGGAAGGAGGGAGGGAGGGAGGAAAGGGGGAGGAGAGGGGAGGGAAATAAAGACAGAAAGAAAAAAAAAGGGAAAGGAAGGAAGGAAGGAAGGAAGGAAGAAAGAAAGAAAGAAAGAAAGAAAGAAAGAAAGAAAGAAAGAAAGAAAAAAGGTAATTGCTAATAGTAGGTTTGGCTTTGAAAAATTGCTGGCAAACTTTTTCCTATATAGCAGAAATATGATGAAAATATTTCTCCAGTTTTCTGCTCTTAAATAGGTTAGAAATTGTTGAAAAACTGTCAGTTCACATTCTACCTCCAGAATTTCCAAATCAAAATCATTTTTTTTTGCTTCTATAACCATATATGAAAATCAAACATTGCTCCTATTCAAAAGTTGCTTTCTTTGAATTTTGTGATGTGGCTCATGAATTAAAACCATATTAGAGGAAAGTTTGTTGGACAATGCATGCATTCATAAACCTGATGTGCAAAATCAAATCTTCTAGTTTCATTAGGCCAAAGGATGCCTATTTTGAGATATGCATGTGCAAATATATAAGCTTTACACACATTGTAATGGGAGGATGAACTGAATCTACTAATGGAGATATGAGAAAGTGAAAACAAATCTAATAAGCAGGAATATTGGTAGACTCACTCATCCCTAATAAGAAGTCCAGCAATAAGCAGGAATATTGTTGAAGTCTCAGCAGAACGTTTTTGACATGGACCTAATAGCAATAGCACTTAGACTTATATACTGCTTCAAGAGCTTTTAAAGCCCTCTCTAAGCAGTTTACAGAGTCAGCCTATTGCCCCCAACAATCTGAGTCCTCATTTTACCCAATTCGGAAGGATGGAAGGCTAAGTCAACCTTGAGCCTGGTGAGATTCAGACTGCCAAATTGCAGGCAGCTGGCAGTCAGCAGACATAGCCTGCAGTATTTCATTCCCACCATTGCGCCACCGTGGCTCTTATGGGCCAATAATGGCCCATAGCAAAGGGTGTAAGATGGATGGCTGCATTCTTCTTGTTTGTCCTTAGGACAATGACTGATCAGCATTCTTCTAATTTTAGAGCTGGGTAACTGAAACAGAGATTTATTTTTCCTGACAAAATTAGCCAGGGTTGTGATTAATATGAGGTACTGTGACTCAGGATCAGCAGTTCTTTCAGACACAGGTCACTCTTATGAAAACTCACGTAATAGCTCGGAGGTCTAAAATGTTAAAACATTCAACAATATTAAAACTGGATGATCTCGGTTGATTTCGACAATCCCAATATCGTGATTTGGAACAGTTTTGGCAAGGGAACCAATCTTGTGAATGTTGGGTTCAAAATCTAAAAAGATTTCATGCGAGACGATTGAAGCTTCCTGAGATTACAGCCATTTTTCATTTGTAAAATGCTGGAGTGCTGTAGAACCGCATTTGTTCTGGGATTTAAAGTTGTCCTTCAGTCTATCCCTAGACTAGGGGTCTAGGGATCCCTAGTCTAGATAGACTATCCCTAGTCTATCCCTAGACTAGCACCGTTTTCACTGGCAGAGGGTTGCAGGAGGCTGTCCTAGCCAAAAACAGAGATCGGGAACCCATTTATACTGGCAGAGGCACCAAAGGCCGAAACCTTTACTCTTTTCAGGGATGAGCCAGATCTAAGCACCACATGGGCTGGATCTGGCCCTCGGGCCTTGAGTTAGATACTGCTGCCCTAGACTATCTGATAAAAACTGTATAGATGAAGTTTTATAAATAATAGAACCTAATCTTCAAAAGATTGAGGGCTCCAATGTCATTGTTTTTTTCTTCCTCCTCTAACTCCTCCTCTTCCTCCAAATCCTTCTAAATATAAAGGTTGCTGTGTTCAATTTTGAGCATCCATATTCCCTAAGAAAGAACCTAAAACTTCAAAGAACTGCAGGGATATGAGACATCTCACAAGTCAAAGCAGAAGGGCAGCCATGGCATACGCAGGATATTTGTTTTCAAAAAGGTTAGCAGCCAACAAAGGCTCAATTTGTCCCTAGAAGAAATCTCAACCAAACTAAAAAAGAAATCTTCATTGGCTCCAGCCTTGCTGCTTCCCAGCTTGTCATCTGGAGGCCAGGCCAGGAGAGAGAACAATTAAAACCTCCCAGGACAAAATTGACAGATGGCAAGAGAGACGGGAGGAGAGAGAATCGCTTTCTGCTTTAGCTAAACCATCTGACCTCTGCAAATTGCCTTCAAGGAAAGATTGGTGGTCAGGTGGGGGAGAAGTTTTGTGAGCCATTGCTGAGATTCTCGGCTGTCTTTTTTTTTTTTAATTGTGGAGAGAGAGTTTATTATGATTGGAACAATAAGAATTATTGATACCAAAAATAATCATTAATACGTTATATTAATATGCCTTGTTGCACAGTCCGCAAGAAATTGAGACTGGGTTTTGCATTTTGGTCTACCTATCGAGTCCTTTCCAAGGACTTGAATAGGCAGATGTGGATGTTTGATGGTGTTAGAGCAGTGTTGGTGAACATTTTTGGCCAAGAGTACCGAAACTGGGGGGGGGGGGCACGTGAGTGCCAGAAACCAGAAGAGTAGCTGCCTAGTGCACATGCGCCCACCGGGAAAATGTTCTTCTGGTTTCCATCGCATGCATGGACAATGGCCACCTGGTTTCTGTCGCTCATGCGTGCGCAAAGACCAACTGGCCGGGGTGCATATGCATGCCAGAAACTGGAAGATAATCTTCCCAGTGCGGCTGCTCTTCTGGTTTCTGGGGCTGACACGTGTGTGAAGACCAGCTGGCCAGTGTGCCAGAAACCAGAAGAGCAACGGGTGATGGCTCGCTTGCCTGGAGAGATGGCTCTGTGTGCTATTTCTGTCATGTGTGCCATAGGTTTGCCATCATGGTGTTAGAAATATCATTGCAGAATGTATATCATGATTGTTATTTAAGGTTTAATCTTCACTTCTATTTGCAGTCTGGGACTGGTAAAAACCTAACAGCTGAAGTCCTAACCCAGGACCTAAAGACCTATTAAAGTAACGCCTAAGTATATAGGCAGTTACAAGTAGGGTGAGTTTTTTTGCAGTCAGGATATTCCGGTCTAATAAGATCAAAATTTCCATGTATCTAGGCAGCCCTTTGGGTATTGCTCCAAGGGCTCCTATTAACCATTGATTTCCAATGATGATGATGGTGACATTTGCACCTTGAATGAGAAGCCCAAGTTGATTTGTTTGATGATTCATTAGTTATTTTACTTGGCTGTCCATGGTACACTCAGGAGTCTTCTCCAGCACCAAAGGTTAAAAGCATCAATACTCTCACTATCCTCCTTTTTTAAAGTCCATCTTTCATTTCCATTTAATAACATAAGGTGTTAGAAATTCTGTTTATATATAGCACCACAGAGCAAACAAAGTGTACAGTCACCATGTGCTTCACTGCTCAATTGTTTTACTTTAACAGGAAACAGGAAACTCTGCTTAGAACAAAAGAGCATAGAGTATACACCATAGATCCAAACTTGTAAATACTGCCATGTCCTGGCTGAATACTACTGTAGTGTTGCATAGAAATACATTCCAACAATCAATTCCAACATAAGGAATACCATGGCTTGAAGAATACAAATCTTCATTGATGTAGTCACATCATAGCCTTTGGATATCTGTTTATGATTTGTAGGAAGTTAGCACCCACCCTTCTCCTAGAAAAATGAAATATTCTAGGAAATAATAAAAAGGCAGAATATTATATTTCCTTGGATGAGAAATGCAGAAACATGTTTTGTTAGGCAGGAAACAGACTCACTCTTAATAACCCCCACCCTCCTCAATAATTCACAGCAGATGTCATCACTTAAGAGATAACGAGTTAGGTCTATTCAGAGGCAAATGCCCTCACCCAAGTTCCAACAGGTAGGATTAGCAATAGAACTCACCACATGGCACCTGGGAAGATTACATCACCCAGCAAAGTTCAACCAAGCTTAGGACTCAAAACACAAATATATACAAAATGTTTTATCGTTGGCATTTATCACCAATAAGATTGGCTAAAAGGTACCCAAACATGAAGCCGACCTGCTGGAAGTGTAAAAAAGTACAAGGGATTTATTATCACATATGGTGGACCTGCCCGGAAACAGAAAAATATTGGACAAAAATTTGGAAATGGGTGCAAGAAATTACAGGAGAACAGATAAAATACAAACCCGAAATCTTTCTACTGGGAATAATCAAAGGGAAATATACAAAGAAAATTAAGTACATATTAACACAACTGCTAACTACAGCTAGAATAGCATTTGCCCAATGCTGGAAACGAAATAATACCCCCTCGGACGAATTAGTGATTAAAAAAAACTTGGGATTGTGCAGAGATGGACAAATTAACACTGAAATTAAAAGATAAAGAAGAGTCGGAATATTATGAAATTTGGAACAATTGGTACAAATGGTTGCAAAACAAGAATAAAATTAATTAAGCCAAAAAACAATATATATAAACATATATAGAACTGTGTATAAAGATGTGTAAATATAGAAGCAAAATATTATATACATGTACAGGTATGATGACATAACAATGTTGATATAAAGATTGTAAGGTGTTGTAGAAGGGAAAAAATAATAAAAAAATATATGTTAAAAAGAAGGACTCAAAACACAACCTGCAAAGTTACTCCTGCATGACCCCATGGGAATCTGACAACCGATCAGAATACAAACTCAAATTCAAAAGCCCAGAGAGGGCATAAAACCTGGGTCACTCTCAGCATCTCTTCCCTTTTTCTTCACTCAAGATCTTCAAGGCATGTGATCCTGCTCATCAACAAACCTTCTTTCCAAGCAACTTCCATGAATCCAGTGTCTTTCCCCTCACTTGGAACTGAACCCAGATTTCTTCCAACAGATTGAGCCTAAAAGCCAGAAACTAAATGTATCTTCAATATCTTCATTGTCAGTATTAAGGCTGGTTGTTCTACCTGTTGTCATTAGTTTTGTCTTATTTATATTATGAAACAGTAGAGTGTAATATTCCAAGTAAGTGGAATATTCCACATATACCATTTTTCCTGTGCTAAAAAAAATCCAAGTAGAAAATTACTACATTCTTTTTACTCTCTATTCTAATTTTCTGGCAGTAGATATTTTTAAAGATAGAAGAGTTAAACCACTTTAAAACATTTCATGTCTGCTGTCTGCATTCTATTCCATTACATGCATAAACAGGAATTAATCAAGGTAGAGAAAAAATTGAAATGCAGTACACAATTATGGGTAGATATCTCAATGAAAATTAAAGGAATTTTGCTTCATGTTTTTATCTCTAATTGGAGTATTCGGTTGCTAAAACTGAAATTAAAGATTATTTATAAAATAACCACTGAATATGGGCCTTGGGCATTTCAGTTGAATTGCCATCATGTTTGAAAGTGTGGCAACTTCCTTTAAAACATCGCTAATGTTTGAGCATCGTTCAAACATTACTATTAGAGTGGCCTTCTCTTCCTTTATTGAAAAAAAGAAAACGTTTTTCTTTCCATCTGTTTTCAATATTAATTTTTAATTACAAACATGTATGTTTCAATTTGCTCATTTGCAATAAAATTCTTACATATTCTGGCATATCCAGCCAGTATTAAAATAAGCAAATGTCAACAATTACATTCATCTTCACTTTATTCATTTCAATTAAGATTGCACAAATCCCATACTTTGGGGGAGCAAGTTTATTCAGAGGTAGTATTCAGTCAGTTCTGACAGGTTTTGGAGAACCGGTAGTGGAAATTTTGAGTAGTTCGGAGAACTGGCAAATAAGCTGGCCACGCCCCTGCTGCCTCCAAGCTGATCTTCTTTTGTTGCCCTGAACAGGAGAACGGAGCTGGAAAGCAGGATAGTGGGGTGGGGAGGGAATGGGATTTTACAGTACCCTTCCCCTGCCACGGCCACAAAGCCACGGCCACAGAACCAGTTGTAAAAAAATTTGAATCCCACCACTGAGTTTACTCCTATAGAAATATTTTGTAATACCATACTACCTATTTAAGATTATAAAGCCATTTTATTCTCCACTTAATGCTACTAATAATAATAATAGAATGGCATTCAAACAGCAACTGCATTAGGATGTCAACAGAGACTTTAAGAGAAAGAAAAGAATGGATTAAGGAGTGTAAGAAACCACTGAGTAAAGAAAATGGTAGAGTAGTCAAGAGAAATCACATGCAATCTGCATACTTCCTTTAAAATCTGGATTCCATCTTCCCCTCCAACCTTCCAAGCTATGGAAAAATAATTCTTTTGGGTAAGCAGGATCCATGACGTAAAGGCATTGATAACTTAAATTGTATACTTTGAATTTAACTCAGGAAAAAAAAAAGAGATGCCAAGACTGGCTGTGCCAAAACTCGGATGTATTCATAACACAAAGACTGTGTAATTTATTCATAACCCAGCAATGTACCCACCAATGTCTTTTTATGAGCCAAGAACGGAATTTTATGGAATCTTACTTGATGCTTCTTTCTAGATTGATGAGAAACTATTGATTATACATTTTGACCATAATTTTTAAGCCAAGCATTTATCTGTTTAATTATCATGCTTGTGAGTACACACATAACTAGCTTCTAATCAAAATGTTATGCAATACCTTAACAACTGATTTACTGAAATCAAGATATATTATTTTATTTTATTATGTTGTACGAGGTGCAATGACAATATAACCTAACCTAACCTAACCTAACCTAACCTAACCTAACCTAACCTAAACTAAACTAAACTAAACTAAACTAAACTAAACTAAAACTTATGTCAGTGTTCCAAATGTCATCCAGAATTAAATCAGAATTCAAGGCATAGCTTTCATCAAACTTCCAATTTAATCAGAGACATGTTGGTACATCTGTGAAAACCCGAATCTGAAAGCTTCCTGGGTTTCCACCCAGTTGAAAGTTCATGATCCTGTCCCCACACCCACAAGTCCATCACATGGTCCAATCTTCCACTGCCATGCTGGCATTTCTACCCATCTAGTTCCAGTCAGGTGCAGAGGTGCGGAGACAAAGAATGACCTTGGGCTTCTAGAAAGGAATGTTTTATTTTAACAACAACACATTCTACTCCTTACTATCCTTCCGCCCAATTCCCCACTAATGAAACAGCATAGTAAAGAGAGAGAGAGAGAGAGAGAGAGAGAATGTAGCAGGCCAAAGATCCTAAAAGGAATCTGAAGGCCGAACAACTATGTTACATCTACAGCAGAGGTGGGTTGCTGCAGGTTCGGCCCAGTTCAATCGAACTGGTAGTGGAATTCAGGCCAGGGTCGCAGAACCAACAGCGACCCAGGCATGCCACACCCCTGAACCGGTTGCCTTGCCACTACTGGGCTGCTGCCATTTTGGATTTTAGTGACTGCAAGTGCGCAGTTCACTGTAAATTTCACTGCAATTGTAGAAGACTACAATTGTCCAATTTTTTAAAAAAAGATTTGTACCGCAAGACTGATTATTATCTATGCTGACGTTGGGTAATTATCATTGTTGTTTTAAATATGATTTACAGACTAGTATGTTTATGATATTAATAGCAGTTGTCCTTAATTCATCAGATTGTATTTGGCCCCCTTCTTAAACATAAGATCATTGCTCTCCTCTGATAGTCTGACATTTCATTTGTTCTCTGGGATTTCTTAGTACATAAAGCATGGGCCAGAGCATCAGCCTGTTCCTTCAGTCTTATAAAATATATTTTATCTGTTCCTGAAGAGTAAGCCTATTCAAAGGAAAGACCTTCATTCTGCCTCCTTCACTATGTTCATAATAATTGACTGCAATAATATGCACAAACTTATTAAAGAAGACAACAGCTGTCTTCTTTTGTTACTTAGTGTATTGCCAACATCATGGAACACAAGACAAACTGATTCTTTTATTTTTGAATGACATGAAACTCTTTTTTGTTGTTGTTAACATTGTTTATCTCTCTGTTTCTTGGGTTTTCTCATGACATTTTTTTCTAGGCCTGGATCATTTTCTTTATGATCTTTCCAACTTTATTTTCTGATTGCAAGGTTGTTGTTTTTAATAAAGCATGCATCTTTTGCCGTGTTCTAGATTTTGCCTTTAATACAGCTGTTAGCAGTTGCATTAGAATTGGAATAAGTGACCTCTGAGAAGCTTCATCGATTTCATGTATTTCGTTCTTCACCAAACATACAATTGGACTCATGCAACCCAACAGGTTACAGTGTGATGAGCCACTTGATGGTTCATTGTATTGTACTGAATCTCCCCAGGATGATCACAACTCGAAGCTACATGTAACATTTCTTTTAATAGTAATTTCATTGAAGATTGTAATTTAAAACAATAAAAATAAATGTGAACTAAAGAATCATATAAAGTGTAGTAAAAAGAGAAAAATAGATAGGAAATAGAAAAAAAATACAAATATAGTAAAGAAAAAGAAAAATATATAAAAAGTGTCACAACAAATATAAACAATTTTGGTAATTCATCACCTTCTCTTAAAATGTAAGTGATGTCTTCTTCCCATATTCCATTGTCTTATCTATAAAAACACATAATATTTCCAGTAATCAAAAGTTCATTAAGCTTACCAGGGATAATAACTTATCTATTTTAATCTTGATCAAATAAACTAACTTTATATTCCTTCTTTTTACTTCTAACAATCTTGACCTTTAATCTCTTCAAATAATTTCTTAGAACTTGATTTTTTTTCATATTTATCAAGTTCTGGGTCCATTGTTCAAAAATATCCTTCAATATGTCCAATGTTAATTTCATTCGGTATAGTAAAAGTAGAAGTGTTCTTCTACTTTCATTGTAATCTTTATAATTCTAATGTTGCTTCTAATGCTCAACTTTCAAAATTTTAGTATGTATGTATGCATGTGTGTGTGTGTGTGTGTGTGTGTGTGTGTGTGTAACAGAATTAATAAAGAAAAACATTTTCCCATGGGAAGGATTCCTATAATTAATTCCAATTTATTAATTATATATTTGTAACTTTCCCAAATCAATATTTTCATTTTCTTTTTTGCTATTTATTCCAAAAGTCCTTCAATTTTTTTTACTTACAACTTCTTTCACTAAAGATTGAAAGAATCTTTCCCAGTTTTCTAAAACCTGATAATCCAAAAGTTCCTAATATCTGAAAAACTATTAACAAGCCATTTCCAAAAGTGATTTAAAAGGATGTATGCAAATTCAGTATCCACAAAGGCATCAAACATAGTTCCAGCAAGATTTTATGTTTATTCATCAAATTTTGACATCCCCCATCTCACTCATAGCAATATTATGAGTGTACAATTAAGACATAAAGACATATTAAAAGTTTTACATAGAAAGATGGCTATTCCTTCATCTCCCAGATGTCTAAACTGACCAGAAACTGCTGTCTTGGGGTCTCCTCATAAGGGGCAACTGTGTGGAGCACTTGTGAGTAAACTCATGTTTGGAGAATCAATCAATCAATCAATCAATCAATCAATCAATCAATGAGAATAAAGCTGAAAGAGACCTTGGAGGTCTTCTAGTCCAACCCCCTGCTCAAGCATTTCAGTTTCTTCTTAAAAACTTCCAGTGATGAAGCACCTACAGCATCTGAAGGCAAGCTATTCCACTCGCTAATTGTCCTCACTGTTAGGAAGTTTCTTCTTAATTCCAAGTTGTTTCTCTCCTTGATTTGTTTCCATCCATTGTTTCTTGTCCTGTCTTCAGGTGCTTTGGAAAACAATTTGACTCTCTTCTTCTTTGTGGCAGCCCCTCAAATACTGGAATACTGCTACCATCTCACTGCTAGTCCTGTTCTCCAGACAGGCCAGATCCAATTCCTGCAGCTGCTCTTGATATGTTTTTATCTCCAGGCCCTTAATCATCTTAGTGGGTCTTCTTTGCTTTTTCACCCCCAAAGTCTCAACATCTTTTTTTTTTGTAATGTGGTGACCAAAACTGTGTGCAGTATTCCAGGTGTGGCCTTACTAAGGCTTTATAAAGCAGTACTAATACTTCACATGATTTTGATTATATGCCTCTATTTATGCAGAGTTGGTTTACTCATTGGCTTCTTATTCTTCCACAGTCATTGGCCCAAGCGTGGGCTTCAAAAATTTCAGCAATGGGTTCTCTGTCTAGTTGCTGGGTGGGCGTGGTCATGGTGGGCATGGCCTAGTGGGCCTCCTGCACCATGGTGGGGGGGGGCATTTTTGTCTTGCCCAGGCTCCGGAGGATTTCCTCGAGCCTCTGGGAGGGCAAACATTGCTTCCCCCAGGCTGCAGAGACTCTGCAGAGGCCAGAAACTTCCTGAACTTCTGGGAGGGCCATATTTTCCCCTCCCCTAGCCTCTATGCATTTACCTCGCATCCAAAACAGGCTGCGTGGCAACTCCTGGGAGGAGCGAGGTGGAGTGGGCGGGGCCAGCCAGTGGAGGGATTTGGAGGTTCTCCAAACTGGCCGTAATGTTAGCTACGGGTTCTCCTGAAACCAGGCGAACCCCTTAGTAGCCCATCTCATGCATTGGCCTCACTTTTACCTGAGCTGTCTTCCGATCACCGTTTCTTCCCCAGAAGCCTGAAGCCCCATACGACATTCCCTGGCATGCGACAAGAGCTTATATTCATAGTCAGACCGCTGATGCTACTTCGGTTGGCTCAGCGGAAGAGGAAAGCATCTTGAGCACGCCCGCAAGCCAAAGCAACAAGATCGTAGATAATAAAGATATGCAAATGACACTGTATCAGTGTTAAATAACATCCCCATTTATGCAAATTGGTCTCTTTCATAATGCAGATGTTGCCTGACCCATTTAGAAAGGTAGTGAAACCGCATCGCCTTATTAGCTGAGCTGAAAAGCGGGTAGAACGGAAAGCCTCCATGCAGGCACCGAGGAAATACAAAAGCTACCAGGATAAGAGATTGATGACTTGGAGAATTTATTTCCCGCATAAGAAGAGAGGGGGAAAAGAAAGCCACCTAATTTGCTGCTGTTCTAGTTAAGATCATGGCAAGGGGGGGGTGGGGGATGGGGAAGGAAATGCTGACAATGACAGGCCAGATACAAAGCGGCTTTATCAACTAACAACCTTAATGAGAAATGTTCTGGCTTGGGGTTTGTTTGGTGTTTTTTTTTTAATCTCCCCCCCCCCCTCAGCAGGATGGCTGCCCTTTTGCAGCCTTGCATTCCGATCATGTGCTCATGTATGCTGATAACAGCATGCAACCAACCTCCGCATTGTTAGGAGGCCCATGGATAGCGGCAGTATTGATTGTGAGAACAGAGGCATCCTATTCTTGCAAAACCTCCAGAGGGAAAAAATAAACAGAAGGAATCTCTCTCTCTCTCTTTCTCTTTGCTTCCGACCATGGAGAATATGTGGTCATCTTTAAGAAGGCTTCCACTGCTGGTTTTTATGATGCCTGGGAAGTTCGTATGGAGCAATTAGCTCCGTGGACAATAGGCTCCCTGTGCCAAAATATGCAGCTATGAGTAGCAGGTGGTTGTCCCAATCAGTTCCTCTCTGTGCATTGTTTGGAAAGGTTTCTTGGTGCAACGGACCACAAGAGGCTCGCAAAGCCCATCTGCATGGGCAGCTCCCACAGCTTCCTAACGGTATGTCATTCTGAGGCTCCCTTCCAGCAATAACTAATGGATGGTTGGGTAGCTGTTCAACCAGAAGCAATAGCAATAGCAATAGCAATAGCAGTTAGACTTATATACTGCTTCATAGGGCTTTCAGCCCGCTCTAAGTGGTTTACAGAGTCAGCATATCGCCCCCACAGTCTGGGTCCTCATTTCACCCACCTCGGAAGGATGGAAGGCTGAGTCAACCTTGAGCCGGTGAGATTAGAACCACTGAACTGCAGATCACAGTCAGCTGAAGTGGCCTGCAGTACTGCACCCTAACCACTGCGCCACCTCGACTCTGAAGGTGGATAGTGATCTTGATGTTGCCACCAGGAAGGGACAAGGAAAGGAAATCACATGGGACTCTTTCTGCCTGTTGCGCTGGAGCATCTTAGCTTGATTCTGAACCTCTTTTTTTTCTCAGAATCCATTCTTTTTCTCTCTTTCTTTCTCCCTCCCTCCTTCCCCTTCTCCCACTCCCTCTCCTTCTCTGTTATCAAAGCAGGAGGTTGAGCCACAATGCAGTTAGTTCAGGGATGGGCTTCAAAAATGTAAGCAAGGGGTTCGCTGCTTGGTTGCTGGATGGGCATGGTCATGGTGGGCGTGGCCTAGTCAGCATCCTGCACCATGGCCCTCCCCAGGTTTCAGAGGCTTTCCTGGAGCCTTTGGGAGGGCAAAAATGGCCTCCCCAGGCTCCGGACGCTCTCTGGAGGCCTTCCCAAACTTCCAGTAGCCCCATTTGTTACACTCCCTGAGCCCCCACATGCACCCTGCACTTACCTGCATACAAAACAGTTGCGTGGAAACTCCTGGGAGGGGTGGGATGGGAGGGGCCAGCCAAGAGTGGGATTTGGGAGTTCTCCAAACCGCACAGAATCTTAGCTAGAGGTTCTCCCAAACCCCTGCGAACCCCCAGCAGCCCACCCCTGCGTTAGCTTAATTCTGAATAAGCATATTGCATGTAACCCGCCCACGTGGTTTATAAACCCTTGATTTCAAGGCTTAGTGCAGGGATGTCAAACTCAGGCGCCCCCAACACAAGTGATGTCGAGCTGGCCAGGCCAATCCCGGCCATGCCCTCTCTCCCCTCCCAAGGTCAAACACGGCTCTCAATGAAATCACGTTTGACACCCCTGTCTTATTGTAAAGTTGGCCATGGCTTGTTTTTGACTGATGACTTAGTATGTAATGTGAACAAAGTCATAATATTTTCCGATCGTGATCATTCCAGCTCCGGCAACTAGGGATGATTGCAAAAAATTGCTTTTTTTTTACAGCACACTTTTGAAAGGGCAGAGATTCAGATGAGTCCCTTGCAGCCACTGTTGGCCATATACCGTATGTTCTAAGCACTGCCTATGACACAACTTTCACTTAGTTATATTTTTATAAGGACACAATAGAAGTCAAATCTGAATCCAAGCTCCTAGCTACCACAGTATGTATGTATGTATGTATGTATGTAGGTATGTATGTAGGTATATATGTGTGTGTGTGTGTGTGTGTGTGTATGTATGTGTATGTGTGTGTATATATATATATATATATATATATATATATATATATATATATATATATATATATATATATATATATATATATATATATATATATATATATATATATCCTGGAAGCACGAAGCCTGAAGATGACGAATGAGACTTCGTCGAAACGTCGCCAAGACACCTCCAATTTTATGCGGGAGAAAACCCAAATAATCAAAGACATATGTTTGTGTGTGTATGTATGTATGTATGTATATGTATATGTATATATATTAGTGTTTGTTTTTACAACCCCCGGTATGCCCAAATATGGGAGGAAGATCACTACTTCCATTCTCTGTCCTTCGGCTCGTCACAAGAGACCATCCAGGCAGAAACCCAATATTTTTACTGTTGCCTTTTTTGTTACATTTTGTTGTATTTGTGCTGATAAATAAATAAAGGGAGACTAGTATAGATCTATTTCAAGCTATTTAGCTCTCATCAGCTAGCCATACCCTTACTGGGAATCGAACCTGTACTGTATTGCATCTTAGGCAGATGTGTTAACCACTAAGCCACAGAGTTCGACTCCTTATCAGTCAAGCCAGGGTGAAAGGTATCTATTTAGATTTACAACCCCCGGTATGCCCAAATATGGGAGGAAGATCACTACTTCCATTCTCTGTCCTTCGGCTCGTCACAAGAGGCCATCCAGACAGAAACCCAATATTTTTACTGTTGCCTTTTTATTACATTTGTTGTATTTGTGCTGATAAATAAATAAAGGGAGACTAGTATAGATCTATTTCAAGCTATTTAGCTCTCATCAGCTAACACATCATGGTTAACACATCTGCATAAGATGCAATATATATATATATATATATATATATATATATATATATATATATATATATATATATATATATATATATATATATATATATATATATATATATATATATATATATATATATATATATATATATATAACGCTATGCCAGCTCTTTTCTTTCAGTTTGCAGCACGATCAGTTGTGTACCGCTTGCCAACAAGTATAAATGATCACCAGGTAGATAAATGTGATAGATACTTTCCTGGGGATTCATGAACCGTATTTTATAAGAGGAGAAAGTGTACCACCATCAAAGCCAAATGATATAAACTTTTTTTTAAAGGCAGCAGGGGGGAAGGTAATAAGTGCCTGTTTGGATGAGGGAGATGCTACAAAGAAGGCTTAGACTTTTAAGAAGATAATCCTGTTGGGTAAAATAACTTTTTCAAGTTTTGGTAAGGAAGGTAGACCTTTATCATTCCATTGTCTGCTCTATACTTGCTTTGACCTTGGGTTGTTCTGCTACCTTCTATTGCTTCTCATAATGCAATCCGGCAAGAATGCTTCAAGCTTCGTTGAAATGCATGTGGGGTATGCTCCCATTGTAGTTCAGGTACAACACTAACAAATGAAAAATAATTATACATATTTAGAGTCTTCCAAGGATGAAGCCGTATATGAGCTTCATGAATCAGCAAGCAAGCAAGCAAAGGAATACATTGCATTGTTTATATTAGATGTATTATATTATGAGCTGTGGTGGCGCAGTGATTAGAGTGCAGTACTGCAGGCTACTTCTGCGGACTGACGGCAGCTTGCAATTTGGCAGTTCGAATCTCACTAGGCTCAAGGTTGACTCAGCCTTCCCTCCTCCCAAGGTGGGTAAAATGAGGATTCAGATTGTTGGGGCAATATGCTGACTCTGTAGACTGCTTAGGGAGGGCTGTAAAGCACTATAAAGTGGTATATACGTCTACGTCAGGGGTGGGTTCCTCCCGGTTCGCACCGGTTCGCACGAACCGGTTCGTCGGTGAACCCGGAAGTAATTAACTTCCGGGAACGCCGGTACCGGTCCTGGCCCCTGTCGCTGCAAAGCGCCCTTTTGCCAGCGCATCGCAGCTCACTTGCTCATTCCCCCGCCCATCCGCAGCTCGCTCCCTTGCTCCCCCACCCGTCCGCACTAAGCCCAGCCTGCCGCTGACTGATTGGCTGGAGTCCAGCCAATCAGTGAGCGGGCTGGAGGCGAAGTGAAGCTTTTTTCACGCTTGACCTCCATTTGAAAATTCCCTTCGGCCTTCACTTGCTGCTTCCCCCTCAGGTAAGCAACAAAGCCCCAGTAGTGGGACTCGGGTGGGTGGTGGTGGCCCAGCTTTCGTGAGGGAAGGCCTCCACCATGCGGCCGAAGCTGGGTGGGGGGGCAGCATTAGCGGCGGTGTTAGCAGCGGCGTTAGCGGCGGCATCAGCGGCGGCATTAGTGGTGGCATTAGCGGCGGCGTTAGCGGCGTTGGCGTTGGCGGCGTTGGCGGCGTTGGCGGCGTTGGCAGCGTTAGCGGTGGCGGTAGTGGCGGTAGTGGCGGTAGTGGCGGCGGTGGTAGCGGCGGCTGCGGTTGAAGTGGGGGGGTGGCGGCCTAGGTTTCACAAGGGAAGGCCTCCAGGCCTTCCCTTGCAAAAGCCACGGGCTCGTGTGCACTACGCGGCCGAAGGCGGGTGGGGGGGGCGGCGTTGGCGGCGGCGGCATTAGCAAGCCACTCCCATCCGGTCACATGGGTGGCAAGCCATGCCCACAAAGGAGGCCACGCCCACCGAGTAGGTTCGAACAAATTTTGAAACCCACCCCTGGTCTACGTACTATTGCTAATTGCTATTACCAATTATCAAAGTCTCTAGGCAGTTGACCATGCATTAAAATGTTCCAGGACAAAGAAAATACATCCAAGGCAGAGTTCTTAGGTTTGTGATGCAACATTCTTCTAAAAACGATGAAAGAATTTGTGTGACCCTCTCAATGAATAACCTCAATGATTTTATTGGGATTAGGATTGTGCAAGAAAGGATTATTAATACTTACTAAAGGATATATGGGACATGGTGACTCAGTGGCTAAAACACTGAGCTTGTCGATCAGAAAGGTTGGCATTTTGGAGTGAGCTCCCGTTACTTATCCCAGCTTCTGCCAAACTAGCAGTTTGAAAGCACATAGAAATGCAAGTGGGAAGGTAACAACATGCTGTTCATGTGATCCTAGAGACCTCTCTGGACAGCACTGGCTCTTTGGCTTTGAAACGGAGATGAGCACAGCCCCCGAGAGTCGGGAACGACTAGCACAGATGTGCAAGGGGAACCTTTACCTAAAGGATACATAAATTATGCTTTCTTGATTTAGGATTCTTTTTCTCAGTATATTAATAAATTGACCTTTTAATCTTTTTTCCCCATCCAACAATGCCTTTCTCACTTTAAAAGGGTTGAAGGATTAAATAATAGTTAAAAATGCTGAAATTCATTAACCAAGTCACTATGGATAAAGGCTACTATATGCCACAGCAGAAATAATCTGTTGGGAGACAACGATCCACCAAGCCTAGGACTAATAAGTTGCTGTCTAAGCATCTTGGCAACTGCTCAGAAAATGGATTTTAATAACTAGGTAACCCCAGAAGCATCAACTTTGATTAAGATCAGTTAACATTTATGCCAGAAAGGACTCTAAAGTCATCAATTGATTTGATTAAATCTGGCTTAGAAAATTCAAGTTTATTAGTTTGTATGAACATGTTGATGACTTTTTTTTTTATAGAGAGAGAAACCGGGAAACTCGGGAGTTCACCATTCTACCCATCAAGCCAGCTGATTACTGCCAATCATAATAAATCATAGACATTTGCAGAATGCAATATTTACTCTGGCTAGTTTCAATGCACTTGGTTTAGCAGTCGTTGATGGTAAACACCCCCAAAATTCCTTCCTGAGGATGACTTTGTCCCTTGACTCTCATGCCATAGAGCAGAGGTGGGGAACAATGGCTCCTTTATGACTTGTAGACTTCAACTTCCAGAATTCCTGAGCCAACATGGCTGGCTCAGGAATTCTGGGAATTGAAGTCCACAAGCCATTGTTCTCCAACCTTGCCATAGAGGATGTGCAGCATATCAGTGGTGGGTTCCGGCCCAGCGGTGTCCACATGGATGTGTGCAGCATGTGTGCACATGTGCGCAGCACACACATGGGTCTTAGTGCCTCTGTGAGCTTCTACGATGCTCCAGCTGCTCTGCGGAGTATCGTACAAACGCTGCATGCACCATGCGTGTGCGCAGAAGCACGGAAGCCTTAAAAGACAGATAAGGAGCTCGTGCGGGCAGGTGGGCCCTCTGGAGCACCGTACCGGAACGGTATCCAGTGCTCTGGGCAGGCTCCGGTACGCCCATACCGGGACCTGCTGCCTGCAAGCCACCACTGCAGCATATCCAGTTGCACTGTGATTTCTAGCAGAACCTGTGTGATGCAGTAACTCTGTCCCTTATAAAAGAATTCTCAGGAAGAGATTATCACTGATGCATCTATCTTCTAGCACAGAGGTTTCCAACCGTGGCTACTTTAAGACTTGTGGACTTCACCTCCCAGAACTTCAACTCCATTTCAACTCAGACTTCAACTCCACAAGTATTAAAGTGGCCAAGGTTGGAAACCCCTGTTCTAGCAGATCATAAGAACATTATTGCCTGCAGTGTGGTCACTTTTTATTCACTGCATCATTAGAATGATGCACCAAACATTGTCTCATAAAATTAAGTTTCTTTTAACATTTTTGCCTCCCCTTCTTTCTCCTTTCCTTAAAAAAAACCCTTTTAATTGTTTACGTTGATATTCTTTTATTATTTTTGCGATGTACATAGAATTTTATGAAAGCCTGCAATAAATATTATCTATCTACATGTCTGCTCTGACTATCACAATACGCTAAAAGTTCTAAGCACAAATCAAATAAGAAATGCTTCAGCCCAAGAAATCTTGGAGTTTATTACCCCCTTGGAGAAATTTAATGCAGTGGTTCTTCTCATTTGTTTGCCCACAAAAAAAAAGTATGTAATTCTTTTCGAGAAATGATAGCCATTAAAAATCATAAAGAAGATGTCCAACCAGTTAGTTTTTGAAGCCTCTGAAACCGGCTGCTAGATATTCAACAATAATGTAAAGTTATTTTGTGATGTTGAAATACCCAATAATC
The DNA here is from genome assembly GCF_051295495.1 of Thamnophis sirtalis. NCBI lineage: Eukaryota > Metazoa > Chordata > Lepidosauria > Squamata > Natricidae > Thamnophis > Thamnophis sirtalis. The sequence continues at coordinate 13,370,720 of NW_028261390.1, forward strand.
TTTTTAACCTTCTAAAGCTTTGCTTAAAGCAGCTAGCAAGCATCAATGCATGGGATACTGTGCCTTTAAAAAAAAGATTCTTTAAGTGCTTTCTTAATGGCAGGAAAGACAGGGCATTATGAGGAGTGAAATGTGCTGCCTCAGGAGAGTACCTAGTTGAAGAAAGATACGATACACAACCAATTCAGCGCTGAACAAGAAAGATCGGAAAACAGATGTGAGAGGAGTCGGCCAACACTCGTCAAGGGGGAAACAAGTTTACAATACTGAATAGTGCAAAGTCAGCAGAATCACACATGCAAAACAGGAAGTGAATGAAGCACAAGGCTATTTGGCAACTTTTCTAAGTCTAGATGAGGAGTGGAAGAAGACTATGGAACAAAGCAGACAAAATAAGAAAAACAGGAAGCCTAAATTGGCTGCTTAACTGCCAAGGACTTACCTCAACTAAAAAGGTGTTTAGCTCTATTCTGCTGAGAAACTACCTACCTGTTTCAATCTCAATTGTCCTCTACTAGAAACCATGTTAACACAAATTCATATGGTTTCCAGCAGAGGTGAAATCAATTTACCTTCACTTCGCAAATGTGAGTGCACAAGTCACTTCCGTGCATGCGCAGAGCATCAAAAATAGGACATGAAGATATCTGGGTGGGTGGGCGGAGCCTCCTGCCGACACTGCTACTGGTTCTCCCAAACTGGCTGAATTGCACCACTGGTTTCCAGCTAAGTGGTGTCAACCCTGAACCTGGGAACCTGGCTGAGACCATCGTGGAAGCTTTGGGGTTGCCACACCACACATGGAGGGGGGAAAATAATTAGATGGGGGTTTTGTAGCCAAAACAATAAAGTTTTTCCTGTGGGAACCAAGGTCATTCTCACAGGTGACTGGCCAGAGGAGGAATGAAGTAACCAAGCAACCAGCCAGTAACTGGATTGGATAACGTGACCAGTGACTTGGGGGAAAGGGGAAACTTTTTAATTAGATAACAGCTGTGGGAACTTTCAGAGTTGGCTTTCACAAGTTGCCAATATGATGCATTCAATAAATATTACAAAATCTCCATTCCCTCCCCACTCTGGCGCCAGCCAGTAGTGGTATTTGCCGGTTCTCTGAACTACTCAAAATTCCCGCTACCAGTTCTCCAGAACTTGTCAGAACCTGCTGAATTTCACCCCTGCCCAGGAGGCTGCAGGAAGACTTACTAGGCCCAAAATGGGGCACAGGGGGTGCAATGCCCCCCCACAGCCCATATTTGCTCCCAGGGAGAGGCCGGTTGTTAAATCATTTAAGTCCCACCACTGGGTGTAGGTATATACATATATATGTATATAGGCTATCTATAAGTGTACACTTTATGTATGTGTACACTTTGAGAGCAAGCAACAGAATTTCATTTTTAAATGCCTGCCGGTGTGCAACCAGGAGCATGTGTGTGTGCGTGAAATGACAATAAAGGTTAACTTTTGGAGATTCTAATGCACATATATAGAATGGATACATCTAAATAATTTTATGGCTGAAAAGATACACATATTTACCTGGTAATAAAGGCCACTGATCCAAAAAAAAAAAAAAAAGGAGTGATTTGTGTGGAAAAGTCCTCATGAAATTAAATTTGTACTAATGTCAATACTTTTGGCACATGCAGTAAAATATTGCCATTTTAAATAATATTTCCTCAGAAATGGAGCAGTTTAATTCAAATGAATAATGCTATGGTGTGGTGAAAATATTGATTGGGACATTCATCACAGAAAAATATTAAAGCTTTCCTATCCAAGCCGAACTTTCCACAGACCAGAAAGAAAGAAAAGTGGTATTTTTGTTAGCCTGCAATCCCATTTCAGTATGCTTGCATGATGTAAGACCAATGCAGTACATATGCAAATGAAAAAAAACAAGATTTAAGAGTTTCTTGAAAAACCATTCTCCAAAACGTAAATATTTCCCAGAAGTTCATATTGCCTCGGACGGCCTTTGTGTTAAATCACTTAACTAACTTTTTACTTAAAGTTTTAAATCTTGCAGAAACTGGGAAATGTTGATCAGCGCATGAAAATGGGCCAGTGAGCACAATGTTCAGACTATATCACATTTGCTTAGTCTTAAGCTGAAATAAAATGCAATTCATAAATTTTGTTTTCTTCTCCAAACTATACCAAAGGTTTCCATCTCTACATTTCTTTTTCATCTTTTACATTTCTCTCTCCCCCCCACTCTCTTTCTCATATTTTCTATTATAAGAAGATTTTACACAAGTTTAAAAGACTTCAGAGATATAAAAAGAAAACTAGGAAAAGAAAGAAAATTTAAAAGAGTAAAATAAAATGTGAAGAATAAAAAAGTAAAAAAAAAAGTTACCTAAAGAATCTATCTTTAATCCTTCTTTGCAGCAGTTACAAACATAGCAATGACCATCTCCGTCTTCTCATTTGGCATATCATAGTTTCCTTCTTCCCATAAACAATCCTCTTTAATTAATAAATCCTGAAATCACCAGTTCATTTTGATCCATTTTCAACAAAAAGTCCATAAAGGGTTTCCAGATTTTTATAACGTTATCACAGGTCCCTCCTTAAACAAGCAAAGTCAATTTTGTGATTTCTGCAAAGTCAGCCATTTCCCCCAATCCATTCCTTCATTATGGGTATTTCTGTATTCTTCCATCTGTCAATGAGGCAATGATGAAAGCTGACCTTAACATTAACCAGAAATCACCTCAGGCAGCTGAAAATTATTCAAGGAAGTTGTGTGCTGCACAATCTGTCTACATCTCCCTACTTAGTTTTCTATTGACTGATGCAGTGAAGGCTACCGGATTCTTCAACCAGGACTGAAGAAATTGAAAGTCTTACTGATGAAATCAAGCAATGCGCCCTTCTTCTTCTTCTTCTTCTTCTTCTTCTTCTTCTTCTTCTTCTTCTTCTTCTTCTTCTTCTTCTTCTTCTTCTTTCCTCCTCCTCCTCCTCCTTCTTCCTCTTTTTTCAACTGTGGCGACTCTACAAAGAAAGAAGGAATTGAGCTGTGAAACCAGATGCATTTCCATGTGCAGTAAGATAGATAGATAGATAGATAGATAGATAGATAGATAGATAGATAGATAGATAGATAGATAGGTAGAGGTAGAGGTAGAGGTAGAGGTAGAGGTAGAGGTAGAGGTAGAGGTAGAGGTAGAGGTAGAGGTAGAGATAGAGATAGAGATAGAGATAGAGATAGAGATAGAGATAGAGATAGAGATAGAGATAGAGATAGAGATAGAGATAGAGATAGAGATAGAGATAGAGATAGAGATAGAGATAGAGATAGAGATAGAGATAGAGATAGAGATAGAGATAGAGATAGAGATAGAGATAGAGATAGAGATAGAGATAGATAGAGATAGAGATGGAGATGGAGATGGAGATGATAGAGATAGAGATATTTGTACCTTAAAATAACAATTGCAAGACTGGATTGATTGGAGTTGAAGAATTACAGGAGGATATACAGAAAAAGTCATTCTTTAAAAGCATTTCATGATGGAGGAAGTCACTTTTTCAGACCAAAATATCTCTTTCCTATGAAACACATTTGAAATGCAATAGGAAAGAACAGTTCCCAAACTACTATTTTAATTTCAGAAATATATTTTCCTCATTACTACTCAACTCTACTATGAGTGGGAAAAGATACTACTGTACGTAGATTTCAGAATAAGCAGGCGGCAAACTGTTCAGGATTTTTAAATATTAATATTAGTACCTTGAACTACCTCTGGAAGAGATTAAAATGCCACTAAGGTGAGGTGAGCTTCCAGAATTGTCACGTTTTCTTGTGGAAAATGAAATCTGAGTCCCAGAGTGGACATGGTTAAAATTTACAGAAAAAATGTTTGTGTGTTGGGGGGGGGGGTTGGGGGGTATTCGAGTGGTGCTTCTTTTGATATACTTAGATACTCACAGACATGCCTTTATCTTCAAGTGGTTTGAGCAAAGAATAAGTGAGGCTCAAATACCCTGAATGAACATTTGGCCAAGCCTTTTGAATTAACAAAATCAATCAAAGTACTAGCAACATCGATCTTTGATTCCAACAAGACATGTAATCCTTCATCCTCCTTGAACAAACAATTGGCACATACAATCTCACCAAGCAAGTTCTGATTTTCTAAATTTTAACCACCGTTGCAACTGCCTTTGTTTTACATAGAATAGAGTAGAGTAGAGTAGAGTAGAGTAGAGTAGAGTAGAGTAGAGTAGAGTAGAGTAGAGTAGAGTAGAGTAGAGTAGAGTAGAATAGAATAGAATAGAATAGAATAGAATTCTTTATTGGCCAAATGTGATTGGACACACATGGAATTTGTCTTTGGTGCACATACCCTCAATGTACATTAAAAAAATAGAATACATCCATCAAGAATCATAAGATACAACACTTAGTGATAGTCATAGGTTACTAATAAGCAATCAAATCATACTAAGAAACAAATAAAACAATATAAATTGAAAGATACAAGCAACATGGTTATAGTCATTAGTGGAAAGAGATAGGTACTAGGAAGGAAGAGAAGAATAATACTAATACAGTCTTAGTAGATAATTTGACAGTGTTGTGGGGATTAGTTGTTTAGCAGAGTGATGGCACTCGGGGAAAAAAACTGTCCTTGTATCTAGTTGTTCTGGTGTGCAGTGTCTTATAGTGTCATTTTGAGGGTAGAAGTTGAAACAATTTATGTCCAGGATGTGAGGGGTCTGTAGATATTTTCACAGCTCTCTTTTTGACTTGTGCAGTATACAGGTCCTCGATGGAAGGCAGGTTGATAGCAGTTGTAAACTTTTGTTGATCGATATTCATTTAAGGCATGAGATTCCCCCAATTCCCCCCCCCCATCTTTTGTTTTTCAATTTAGGCTGTCATCTGCTGGTGTGAGCTCATGGTTAGGCCAATAATACAGAATATAATGCAATTTCAGGCGGGGTTCCCTCTTCCCTTTTGTAGTTTGAACAGGGCTTTGAAACCAAAACCAAGCCACTTTAATTACATAGAAAATTCACATGGAATAATAATTTGGGGAGAGAAAGAAGAGAAGGCGAAGGATGAACAATAGCAGCAGATGAAAATTACTTTGCCATAATACTTTATAAGCATTGCAAATACAGGGCACTGCATTCATAATACAAAGAGCCAATTGGAGACATCATATATTGGGCCAATTAAGCTTATATAGAATGGGGGCCATTTAATGGGGGCCACCCTTTGGGTCATAATGAAAAGTCAGGATACACGCCCTCTCTTTTAACCTTGCAGTACCACCAAGAGGGAGAGGAATGGCCTTTGTAGCCAGGAAGGATCTCCCATGGGGTTGATATGTCAGAAGGTAATTTAGGGGAAAACGCTCGTCTTTGAGCAAAATGCATGGGATACTTCCAGTAATTTGTGGCTGTCCAAATAAAGAAGAGCAACAGAATCGCTAAAGGTAGATTGACAGGCTGTAACAAAAGGATACTAAGATATTCTAATTGGGGGAAAACATTCTACACACCATACATAAAACATCAAGGATGAAGCCTGTGCATTTTCATGACAAGTTTGTTCAGAACAGCCTGCGCACTTTGAAAACACCCCTTGAAGGCACTCGGGCTCAAAAAAGAGGTAGCAAGTTGCATCAGAAACAATCACTGATATGGCTTCTCCGCATGAGTTCAAAATAAGCATGTAGTATTAGATGACTGTCAGGCAGCCAAGGAGGTGCTGTCAGTCTCTTCGTAGAGACCATGCTGCGATTGGGGAATTACTGATTGAAATGTATCTAATAGAAAAGGTAAGGAGGAGCTGCGTAGGAATTGTGGATGAAGCGGGAGGAAGTTGGTGTCAGGCCTGGAGCCAGGTTCCTTTTGGAACTTTGGCCTGTCACACTTCTGTCTATTATGTTGTTTCTATAGTGTGGAAATGGAAAGAGGATAGTAAGAAGTAGAATGTAATACAACCAAGATAAAATTCCTTTTAGAGTTAGATTTTAGATCCTTTCTCTTTGCACTTCTGCACCTGACTGTAACTGGATGGGTGGAACTGCCAGCATGGCAGTGGAAGATTGGACCATGTGATGGACTTGTGGGTGTGAGGCAGGGGTGGGTTCCTGCCAGTTCTAACCTCTTCTATAGAAGAGGTTCCACAAATCTACAGTGCCATTTAGAACCAGTTTCCAGCTCCCTCCCACCGCCCACCCACACATCATCAAGATGAAGAGCGAGAGGAGGAATTCTGGGAGTTGGAGTCCACAAGTCTTAAAGCTGTCAAGTTTGAACACCCCTGGGGTTTTTTTCTCTAAAGGGTTAGCGGTGCAAGGGTCTTGTAAGGTCTTGTAACTTGACAGTTTTAAGACTGGCTCACCTCAATGCCAGAATTCCTGAGCCAACTTGACTGGAGAAGGAATTCTGGGAGTTGAAGTCCACAAGTCTTAAAGCTGTCAAGTTTGAATACCCCTGGGTTTTTTTTCTAAAGGGTTAGCGGTGCAAGGGTTTTGTAACTTGACAGCTTTAAGACTTGTGTGCTTCAAATGCCAGTGTTTCTGAGCCAACATTTTGGTTGCTAAGCAAGAGCGTTGTTAAGTGAGTTTCACCACATTTCACAAGTTGGCCACACCCATCCAGTCACATGACTGGCAATAAGAAACAATCAGATAAGAGTGGCAGCAGCCCTCTGTCACTTAACAGTCAGAGAAAGAAGCTATGGACAGACCTGCACTAATGGAGCAAGCAGTTAAAAATGGAGGGTTGGAAGTTTGTACTTTCACACTTTCAAGATTCTGTTAATATAGCCTTATAATAAAATAGATTTTGCTCATCTAATTTAGTTTCCCGTCTGGTTTATTCAGGAAAGCTAACAACGCGAGACCTTACATTTTTATTGACAATCAAGCATTATTTGTGCAGTGAACTACAATCATTATATCTTATTGTGTATTTCAGTTAAATAAAATATATGGAGATTTATTTTATATGAATAAGTTTCAGTGTTCATATAACAAGGGGGGTTGTTTTGATCACTTTATCCTTTATTTATTATTTATCAACATAAGTTAACCAGTGATATTCAGAATTATTTTGGACACACTTTGCAATGTTTTCTTTTCTCATTCCTCCATGGCAAAACAGACATCCTGAATTTAAATATTGAAATATTGAAATCAATATTGAAATTATCTATGGCTTTATGTGCATAAGTGAAAACACACCATTCCTTAATGACCTGAACATATTTTATGCAGAAGAATCAAGACTGGAATGATTTTTTTGATTTTTTTTCTCTTTAAGGCATGCACTTCTTCCACTGAACAGCTGGCAAGAACAAAAGGAAAGCAATTAACATCTTTTGACTTAATATTTTTACTTGGTTTTCTAAGGATGAATCACAAAGCAAAAAAAAAAAAAACGGAATCCCTCAGCTGCAGCAGCATTAAAAAAAATCGCAATCTATTTCAATTACATTATTTTCTCTTGAAATGACAGCTTGAGATTGGAAGACTCTTGCTTCCAATTCATGTGAAGAATGTCTCCCAAAATGTTGCAAGTTGGTAATATAATAAGAAAAAAAAACCCACATCACACACATACACAAGAGAAAACACACAAGAGAAAAGGAGTGAAAGGAGCAAACTGGAAGGCCAATTTGACAAGGCAGGAATGCTAGGCTATTCCCAGATGGCCTCTTGGGTTCAGGGTGCTCTTCTGTTGATTGTTTAGACAGTTCTAACATGTCCTTTGCTAGCCTTTCAGCACCTTGGATAGCTCTCGAGCGTCATTTGTTCCCTAACAGTTTTAGCTGCATTCTTTATTCTTTCCTCTTGGAGACTCTGTTCTAGAGGCAAAGATAAATCTTTATATCTCTTGCAGCAATGATGCAAGAAATACAAAGATGATTTAAGAATACTGTATCTGCAGATTTGCTAATACTCACTAAACAAAACTGCAAGTTGGAAATCTTCAAACTCTGTTGTTGTTAGCTGCAAAATCATGTCACCCATCACCATCCCATGGACAACGTTTCTCCAGGCCTTCCTGTCCTCTACCAACCTCTGGAGTCCATTCATGCTTACTGTTTCAGTGACTCCAGTCAGCCAGGTGGGTAAAACAAGGCCCCAAACTATTGGGGGCAATATGCTGACTCTGTAAACTGCTTAGAGAGGGCTGTAATAGCACTACGAAGCTGTATATAAGTCTAAGTACTATTGTTATTAGATGGCCAAAGTATTTAAGTTTCATCTTCAGGATCTGGCCCTCTAAAGACCAGTCAGAGTTGATCTCCTCTAGGACTGACCAATTTGATCGCCTTGCAGTCCAAGGGACTCTCAGTAGTCTTCTCCAGCACCATAGTTCAAAGGCCTGAATTCTTTGGTGCCTTCTTTATGGTCCAACTTTCACAGCTGTACATTGTAACTGGGAAAACCATAGCCTTGATTATATGCACTTTTGTTGGCAGGGTGATGTCTCTGCTTTTTAGTATGCTGTCTAGACTTGCCATAGCTTTCCTCCCCAGGAGCAAGCATCTTTTTATTTCTTGGCTGTAGTCCCCATCTGCAGTGATCTTGGAGCACCAACTCTACAAAATGAATATTTGAAATTATAAGATGGGTTTTGATTTTGTGGTGTGAGTTCTTTGGTGCTCTCTGAGCTTGGTTGTTTTCTTGCAGATGTTTCATTACCAAACTAGGCAACATCAGCAGTGCTGGTAGGGAATAGGGTTTACTCTCATTTTATATACTAATGCCTTGTCCTATCACTGTTGATCTGACTGGTCTTGGTGGTTCCTTGATTGGGCTATTATTTACTATTAGCTTGTTTGGCAATTCCTTGTTTACTGTGAGCTTCCTTGGTACCTTAACCACGGTTAAAATCGGCAAAAAGCACTGCCTATTTATTTCACCCCATCTTCCCAAACCTTATGAAAATATGGGGTCAATAATAGTTTCTCTCTACTTGATCCAATTGGTTGGGTTGATAGTAGGTACCAGTCCAGAGTTATATGTTCCACAGATATCCAAGTACCAAGTACTTATAAAGGACTTTATAATCTAGAACTGATGTCTTCAATTATACCTGGATATCAATCACCAACCAATACAGGATACTGACCAGCAATATTATATGGTTCTAGTAATAGGAGCCCGGAAATATGTAGGTGACAAAATTTTGGATCAATTATACTATTTAGCATTTAGGCTTATATACCACCTCACAGTGATTTATAACACTCTATGGGAAGTTGCAATGTAGAAGCATTATTTGCATACTGTCTCCAACAATCTGTTTTTTACCAACCTCAGAAGGATGGAAGATTGAGTCAACTTTGAGCCCCATCAAGATTGACCTCCAGGCTGTGGGCAGAGTTTTGCCTACAATACTGCACTTTTACCACTCGGCAACCAGGATTTGCTGAATAGCTTTCAAGAGCAATTCCAAATACAATAGATTTCAGTAGTCCAACCAGATAGCAATGGTCTTCCGGCCCCATGCAGGGTTTCACGTAACTATTTCATGTCTCAATTGAGATGTCATATTTCAATTCAACATCAAATCTTACATCTAAAAATTGCAGAGCCCAAAATTCTCAATTTGGAAATGCTGGCTAAGATTTCTTAATGCTGTAATCCCAATCTATCTGCAGCATACCATGTTAGGCAAGTTTGTTATATAGGATTGTGGCAAGAAGGAATACCTTCCCAGGGAAACTCATTTTAGATATCAATTTGAGACATCAGTGATATACAGTATTTACAAAGGGCAAATCAGATTATTATAATGCTTGTTCTGGGTATCTACACTGGTTTTGTGATGTGCCGTGGTAAAATACTTTGTGTTTTGTGATCTATGAGATACAATGTCTTTTGATGCATTGTGAAATGATCTTGACTGATAAAAGTATTTTATTATTTATTGACTGGATATGTCATACATGACAGGCAGTATATCAATATTTGAAATAAACAAAATGCAAATGTCGTATATTCCTGTCTAATTTGTTAATGTCTCAATAATCATACAGAATTACTTCTGTCATTAGGAATCGGGAAGTTCAGTTACTCTTGACATGAAGGGAAATCACTTAATTGCCCATCACATTTTGAAGAAGCCATAGGATATAGATAGATAGATAGATAGATAGATAGATAGATAGATAGATAGATAGATAGATAAAGAGATAGAGATAGAGATAGATAGATAGAGAGAGAGAGAGAGAGAGAGAGAGAGAGCGATAGATAGATGATAGATAGATAGATAGATAGATAGATGATAGATAGACAGACAGACAGACAGACAGACAGACAGACAGACAGACAGATAGAGATAGAGATAGCTAGAAATAGAGATAGCTAGCTAGCTAGCTAGCTAGCTAGATAGATAGATAGATTGATAGATAGATAGATAGATAGATAGATAGATAGATAGATAGATAGATAGATAGATAGATAGATAGATAGATAGATAGATATAGGTATGTATGTATGTATGTATGTATGTACGTATGTATTTCCTCCATAGGAGGTATAACCATGAAAGGGCTATGAGATATTTGAAAAAAATACTATTGCATTTGAATGCAATTTTGGATTTTGAAAGCAAAAAGTGTGTGAGAAATTGGAAGGGGCAAGGAACAAAAAGAGATAATTATCCAAGCCAGAGCTAATAAAAAATTTAGCTACTGAGGTCACCTCAAAACACTGGACTTCTGCTAGAATATTTTGTAGGAGTAGAAATGCGATATACAGATGTAGGTTATAAAGTATTATAAAATACAAAATACAAAAGCAAATAAGAGGACAGTGGAGGGGAAGGGAAAAGGCGAAAGAAAAGTGAGGAAGGATAGGGAAAGAAAAAGAAACATTGACTACCGACTCTGTTTCAGTAGAATAAGGCATTAACAACAAATCCAATTGTTTTCTTTTACCATAATAGTATGTACCCATTTGAAGTCATTTCTACAAAAGTCTATCAGTCAATCTGTGAAACCCATACTTTATAACTTAATAAAAATGCATTCCGGATATATACATATGTAATGCTTGTGTCCAAAAAAAGTTGGAGACATTTTGTGGGCCATTAAGGAGATGTTAATAAAGCAATATTTTCCAGAATGAATACAAACATAAAATATACACTTAATTGCAACACCAGTCATTATCTATCCAGAGTAGTCTGCAATCAGCAGTGAATACATGATTCATGGCTGTATTTCTACAGGTAAAATACTGCTCTATTATTCATGAATTAAAAACCCATCAATCTCTAGAGCCATTTCATGCAAATGGTTCTCTTTGCTACTCCATTCTAATCTTTATCTAGTGTTATTTTTCTACTTCTACAGTCTACTTCTAGATAGAATCACTATCGTTAGAAACTGAATATTAAGATGAAGTTTGCCTGAACTGAGAGATGGGTGGCAAATGAATTTTATAAATTGGTAACAATAACTAAATAAAAATGAAAATCCTGGCTGATGTTGGCACGCTTGGGACTAGAGTTAAAATCATAATCAACTTTCTGTGTTTTGACATCTTTGTTTTGGTTGCTGTGGATTTTTATGCGATTAGTCCAGGAATGTCAAACTCAATTTCATTGAGGGCCGCATCAGGGCTGTGGTTGACCTTGCGGGGTGGGGGGTATGGCCGACTGGGTGGGTGTAACCAACAAGGTGGGCGTGGCCAGCTTGATGCCACTCACTAAATAGGGCTGACTGAATGGGTGTGGCCAACTTGATGCCACTTCCCAAACTGCTGGCATGTTTTAAGCCGCCCGGAGTCCTCCGGGATTGGACGGCATATAAGCTCATTAAATTACAAATTAATTACAAATTTTCCTCCTCACACTGGGTAAACCAGGCCAAAAGCCTGCTGGCCCAATGTTGTTCTTCACATGGGGTAGAACGGGCTGAAGTGACGTGGGCCAGCCCCTTACATTTTCCAGGACAGCCCCATGCCTGGATCTGATCCAGGGGTGGGTTCCAGCAGGCGCTAATGCCAGTTCACTTGTCTGAGGGCTTTGCTTGATGCGCGCTGCGCGTGCATGCACAGTGCAATTAAAATTGTTCTGCACATGCGCAGAACCGAAAAACAAGATGGCAGCGCCGAGTGGGGAAGTGGTTCAAGGGCGTGGCAGGGCTGTGTCACTGTCAGTTCCAGCGACCCAAGCCACCAAATCACTCCCAGTTTGGCTGAACCGGTTCGAACCGGTAGGAACCCACCACTGATCTGACCACATTGCGGGCTGCATCCGACCCGCAGGCTGTGTGTTTGACACCCCTGTGTCAACTGTCTCTGTCACTTTGCTTTAGCATCCTCTCATTGTCTGAAATTAATATACAGATAATTCTCAATTTATCTACATTCATAGTGCAATTGTTCAAAGTTATGGTGATGCTGAGAAATGTGATTTATAAATGATCCTTGGACCTTGACCTTATCAGCATCCCTGTGGTCCCATGATCACAATTAGGGTCCTTGTCAACTGGCCCATATTGATGATGGTTATAGCATCTTGGAGTCATGTGATCACCATTTGGTATCTTCCAATTGGCTTCCAATTTTAGATTTGCTTAATGACATAGCAAAAGAGATAATAAATGTGGGCTTGACTCACTTAACAACTTTGGAGCTAACATGTGTTATTTCTATTCAGATCTGTGCTTTGGGATTAAATACCAATTGACTAGAACCACTCAGCCTAGCAATTATTAGTAAGTAGCTGTGTAGTAATTAAGTATCTGTCAAAAGCCATGGTGGTGCAGTGGTGAGAATGCAGTACTGCAGGCTACTTCTGCTGCCTGCCAGCTGCCTGCAATTTGGCAGTTCAAATCTCACCAGGCTCAAGGTTGACTCAGTCTTCCATCCTTCCAAGGTGGGTAAAATGAGGACACGGAATGTTGGTGGAAATATGCAATATAAGTCTAAGTGCTATTGCTATTATTTCTCCTTTGCTTTACTTATCAGCTGAACATGCGCTGAATCCTCTTTCTGATTTGATCCAATCATATCTTTTTCTCTTTTCATCCCAGATACAGGTAGTCCTTGACTTATCAATTGATCCCAAAATTTCCATTGCTAAGCAAGACAGCTGTTAAATGAGTTTTGCTCCATTTTACAACCTTTCCTGCCACAGCTGTTAAGAGAATCCCTGCAGCTATTAAGTTACTAACATGGTTGTTAAGTGAAACTGGCTTCTTCATTGACCTTGGTTGCAAAAGGTGATCGCATGAAGATGGGGCATTACAACCCTCATGCCAAATGATCATGTAACCATCTGAATACAGCATTTTTTGCCTCATGAAGCTCAGCCCCCTTCACAAAAATGACCATGCAGAGCCTATAGGAGGCTTTCAGAGAGCTCCTGGGGGATGGGGTGGGCAGAAATAAGTGAAAAACAGGCCATTTTTAGCTCAATTTTGCCCTCCCAGCCCTAGAAATACTCTATAAGCCTCCTAAAAGCTGTGCAAGCAATTTTTTGACGAAAACGGGCTGCTTTTTGCTCATTTTTTGGGTCTCCCACCCCCCAGGAGCACTCTGCAAGCCCCCTTAAGTCTATTCATGCCTTAAAAAAAACGGGCCCATTTTTGCGAAAAACGGGCAGTTTTGGGGAGGTTTGCAGAGTGCAAAAACATTATTTTTTAATTTGCCTCTTCAAAACCTTGGTGCGTCTTATACTCCGAAAAATACAGTATATAGTTACATTCTTGATGGCTTGTATAGTGTTTTAACTGCATTTTGATTAAACAGCACACACTGCCGAGATCTAAAACTCAGCTGGCCAATGGGAGGAGCATGTCCCTGCCTGGTGGAGCTCAGCTGGGATGATTGAATGGAGCTGAGTGTTTACTGGCTGGACGTCCTTCCTGTCACCAATGCGGAGTTCACAGCAGATATATTCTCATTGTGCCCAGAGAGAGAAATATCTGCCTCTACCTAGGATCAAACTCACAGCCTCCTGAGGCAAGAGCTCCACCTCTAGGCCACCACACCACTCCCAATGGTGACTGAATGAATAGTTGTAAATCAAGGACTATCTATATTTTGGACAGATTGGGATGTTTTCCTTGGAAACAGTTCTTGCGGGTCACTCTCGTACGTCAGTCACGGATAGGAAGAAGGCTCTCCATGTCTAGAATACATATTTGTAGAACCTTGCAGAATTGATTCCTCTGTAATGTTAGATATAGGATGGATGAGGCTGGGACTCTCAGCATCCAAATGTCTTAGATTAGAGCCATGAATCACAATAATAAGCTGATAATCAAGCTGATTGAACGTGATGAAGAACAAGTTCTTCCTGGTGTTTTAATGCTTATGGTTGAAGTGATACCAATTATGAGGATGTGAGTTATTCACTGCAGGCGATATTTTGATAAATGTCTAAAACCTCAGGGCCATATGCCCAGATTTCAGGGCCAGACAGACAGTGCACAAGTGTCAAAAAGCGCAGCAACACAGATAAAAACAATGGAGGGCACTAGAAGGTTATTGTTTGGACGGAGTGTAAGGCCTGTAATAAAGCAAGGAAAAGAATATTGCTAATTGATTTATATGTACAGCGGGAACCTCCAGAAACACATTAACATTTCTGAAGTTATCATGGGAATAAAATTAAGAATTAAAGGCTAGGTCCTATGGAAGCATATCCATGACTTTATTCAGATTTCTTGCACATTAGCAAGAAAATAAATAAATAAATTTTGCGGGGTGATCTATCAGGCTATGCTACCATTATTCAGTATGAAAAAAATGTGGATAATATAGCCCTAAAAATCAACGATCAAAGGAGGAAATGACACACATCCAGTGTACTTCTGTAGCTGTGTCAGGGGTGGGTTTCAGGCGGTTCGCGGCGGTCCCCGCGAACCGGTTGGTTGGCGAACCCGGAAGTAAGTAACTTCCGGGAATGCCGAAGGATCCACCCGCCCGCCCACGTTTCTTACCCGGTTTTGATGAGTTCTGCGCTTCCACGCATGCACAGAACGCATACAGCGCCTGCGCGATCCTCCAGGAGCAGCTGGAGCATCGCACAGGCGCTAGTACGCATGCGTGCACTGCGTGCGTGCACGAGGACGCCGCCGGCCCCGTTCCAACCGAACCAGTTGGAATGGGGCGAGAAACCCACCCCTGAGCTGTGTATACTATTATAATCCTACTGGTTAAAATCACATATCGCACAAAGACTAAGTGTGGTGTTTTGTTTTGTTTTGTTTGCTTTGGACTTAACGGATTGTGTGAACAAAGCAAAGCCACTACGATTTGCAAACCATGTTTTATGGCTTGGCATCAGGGGTGAAATCAACTTACCTTCGCTCCCGGTTTGCAAATGTGAACACGGGCTCACTTTGCTCACACACGCCACTGCCGCACATGCTCAAGACCTTCCACGCATGTGCAGAGTGTCAAAAATGGGATGGGATGACGCCTGGGTGGGTGGGTGGAGCCTCCCATTGCCACTGCTCCCGATTCGCCCGAACCAGATAGAACTGGCTGAATTGCGCCGCTGCTTAGCATGTCTATCTGTATCTAACTTGTTCTGGTTTCATTAATAAATCGTGATTAAGCAAATCATGGTTTAGCTTTATAAGCAAACTCTAATATTGATTTGAGGGCCAGAATATTCTGATGGCTGTTATACTTCACATAAACATGATGCAACATATTTGAGATTTCTCTGTGCCGAAGCACTTTCAAAGTATCTGTGAGCACTTTCGATGCATATGAACTGTCCAGGCACTTTTGACAATATTAAACCCACTACCAGCTCCAAGGTTGGTTTTTTTTTTTACTTTGTTATTATAGTATATGCTAGTGCAGCTGGTGCCAAACACTTGAAATTTCAATATTTGATATTTGACATTTGGCTTCCAATATTTGACATTGTCCATTTTACAACATTTGACAGCCTGCATTTGCTACTCTGTAGATGACATTTAATATCCAATGTTGACATTCACCATATGATAATCTTATGAAAGAATATTAGAGGCTGGATCAATTTTGTGGAGTTGAGAGTAGTGTGTGGAACAAATCCAGAATGCTGAAGGAGTCACTTGGGGGGACGGGGGGAGGAGGGGCGGATTTCAGGCTCAAATGTGAATGTATAAGCTTTTAACCCTGTACGTCCCTATGTGGATTTTACTTCATGTGCAGTAGTGGAGTTAAGTTCAATGCAAGCCACAAAAGTATAGACTTATTATGTATTTCCAGCAGAGTGGCTGAATTCTCAGTAATTGGGGTGTGGTGTGTTTGGTTTTCGCTTAGCATTCTTTGCAAATTAAACCATTAGGGTTTCCAAACCAAGATTTGCAAACCAGCTAAGATGATCAAAGGCCTGGAGACTAAACCATATGAAGAACGGCTGCAGGTTTTGGGTTTGGCTAGTCTAAAGAAAATGAGAATTAGGGGTGACATGATAGCAGTATTCCAGCATTTGAGAGGCTGCCACAAAGAAGAGGGGGTCAAATTATTCTCCAAAGCAAAGGAGGGCAGGACAAGAAACAATGGTTGGAAACTAATCAAAGAGAGAAACAATCTGGAACTAAGGGGAAACTTCCTAACAGTGAGGACAATTCATCAATGGAATAGCTTGCCTTCAGAAATCGTGGGTGCTCCATCACTGGAGGTTTTAAAGAAGAGACTGGACAGTCACTTATCTGAATTAGTATAGATTCTCCTGCTTTAGCAGAGGGCTGGATTAGAAGACCTCCAAGGTTCCTTCCAGTTCTATTCTATTCTGTTCCGTTTTGCTCTGCTCTGCTATTCTATTCCAGAGGTTCTCAAACTTAGCAACTTTAAGACTTGTGGACTTCAACTCCCAGAGCTGGCTGGAGAATTCTGGGAGTTGAAGTCCACAAGTCTTAAAGTTGCTAAGTTTGGGAACCTCTGCAGTCTATTCTATTCTATTCTATTCTATTCTACTCTATTCTATTCATGGTAATATGAAGCAGACATTTGACACTTATTGAAATATTCACAGTTAAGCAACTATTCTACAATGTGTCCACTCAGCTACTGAAAACCCAGTATGTGTGTGAAAAATCCTCTGAAGAGTTCAGTTTTTATTTTGTTTATCTGGAATAATTTTTTTCTTTGATTGCTATTGCATTGGTGGATTGCATTTTCCAGTGATCAGGCTGATGATTTTCTCCACTTGCAGCTGGGCCAATTTCGTTGACTCTGACCCCTCCTTTCACAGTGGTTTCCTTCATCCATCATTCATACATAAATCAGGAATCTGATAACACTTTTTCAGACTAACACTTTTAATTAAAAGCCATAAGCTTTCACGAGCCAGAGATATTCCATCAGATGCATGAAGGGGCTAAACTGATGTAGGGTTTAAATTGGGATGAGGCAGGGCCACGCAGATGTAGGTTATATGGGAGACAGCTTACAAATAATTTATCAGTTAACAACTGCAGTATGTTAAAAAAACCTATTGTGTTTGTTGAGATCTAAGAAAGCTTGAATCTTTTGATGTACCGATGTGACTTTAGCAATCTTTCCTTTTATGGAGGAACTTTGTAAAAATTTCCTTTGGAGTAAAATAGAGATGGCAAAAATATTCACCTGGCATGTTTTCTTGTGATAAGTCTCCTTTTTTTCTCAATGCCCCGAGTTTTATTTTTCCTGCTTATTTTTATTTTATTTATTCATTTATTTTGGTTTGTCAAGCATGTATGAGAAAACAAGCATAAGTATGAATATAAAATATAAACATATAAATATAAGCAGGTATATATATATACCTAAGAAATGAGCACAAATAAATGGGGACAGTAGGACAGGGACGGTACAATAGGCACACTGGGGCACTTATGCACGCCCCCTTACAGATCTCTTAGCAATGGGATGAGGTCCACAGTAGACAGTTTAGGGGTTAAAGCTTTGAGGGATTGAGGATGCAACATCAGAGTCGGATAGTGCATTCCAGGCATTGACCACGCTGTTGCTGAAGTCATATTTTTTGCAATCTAGTTTGGAGTGGTTTACTTTGAGTTTGTATCTATTGTTTGCCCGTGTATTATTGCGGTTGAAACTGAAATAGTCATT
This sequence comes from Thamnophis sirtalis, assembly GCF_051295495.1. Classification (NCBI taxonomy): domain Eukaryota; kingdom Metazoa; phylum Chordata; class Lepidosauria; order Squamata; family Natricidae; genus Thamnophis; species Thamnophis sirtalis. The sequence goes on from NW_028261390.1 coordinate 13,388,776, forward strand.
GGCAGGTAGGATGTTGTAGCAGACAATTTTGTGTACTAAGCTTAGGTCAGATTGTAGGGGGCCTAGTTCTAGGTTGTCCAAAATTTCAAGCCTAGTGGCATAAGGTATTCTATTGCGAGCAGAGGAGTGGAATTCTCTTCTCTTGAAATACCTCTGGACTCGCTCAATTGTATTAATGTCGGTTATACAGTTTGGATTTCAGGCAGATGAGCTGTATTCAAGAATCGGTCTGGCAAAGGTTTTGTATGCCCTCGTTAGCAGTGCAATGTTACTGGAGAAGAAGCTTCGCAAAATTAGTTTAATTTGCAAGAAGAGTGTTCGAAGACTGCAGTTGGTCCAGAATGCAGCCGCGCGAGCGATACTGGGTGTACCTAGATATACCCATGTTACACCCATCCTCCGCGAGCTGCACTGACTCCCTATTGGTCTCCGAATGCGCTTCAAGGTGCTAGTCGTTACTTTTAAAGCCCCACATGGTTTAGGACCTGGCTACCTGAGAGACTGCCTCCTGCCACATACCTCCCAACGACCAACAAGATCTCACAGGTTGGGCCTCCTCTGGGTGCCGTCGACCGGAGAATGCCGGCTGGCGGCCCCCCGGGGGAGGGCCTTCTCTGTAGCTGCGCTGGCCCTGTGGAACGATCTACCTGTACAGATCCGGACCCTTACCACTCTCCCGGCCTTCCGTAAAGCCACTAAGACCTGGCTGTTCCGGCATGCCTGGGGCTGTTGATCAATGTCCAGCCCCACTTAGACTGAATGGATGGTGTGTAATTTTAACAATTGTATTTTTACTTTTAAATTCTTAAATGCTTTTTTATCTGTCTGTAAGCCGCCCAGAGTCCCAAGGGAGTGGGCGGCATACAAATTTTATTAAATTGAAAATTAAATTGAAATTGAAAAGAAAGTAAAATATGCTTGGTTTATTTGTGATTCACTGTCTTGTAAGAACATCGCCATCATACTAACTCAGCTTCCAGTTAGTTAAAACCTCAGCCCAGGTTTTAACTGGTTAAAAAAAACAAACCCAACTTAATTTGGGGGAAAAGATGGATTGGACACATTTTCTGTGATCCAATTGCCTTGGCAAACCTTCTCAGAAATGTGCATTAAGGTTTTGGTTACCAAGCCAGGGACAGCTCTGCCTATGTGAGCAGTCGGGTAGCAGCTAATCTTCAACAGGAAAACACACTGAGATAAGGAACAAAGGAGTGAAATTTCCCATTAAAAAGCTTCTGCCTGCAACCACCACCTTCTCTGATGCTTCAGAGGTTTACTTGTGGAGATGGAGGGAGGGAAGGAAGGAGGGGGCGCGGTTTTCAGGGGAAGAGAGAAGAAAGAACTAGTAAGCTTCCCTTTTACTCAGGGATTACTCAGCTCTCTTGACATCAACGCATTTATGAGCCTCTCTGTCTTTTATAAATTACACCTCGAACAATTCTAAAGCTTTAAGCTCAGGTAGATGGCTTCTTCTTTAAACATCAATGCAATTCTTTTTTTCCTCAGGAATGCGACAGCATTTAATTTTCCTTTGCTCCTCAGAGTTCCTGAGTTCAGTCTAATTGTTAGTCAAAAGAGCATCACACCAGCATTTTTTAAGGCTTTGTGGCTCTCAGGATTTAAGGCATCCGTCTTATCTCTTCCCCAGCCCCCCAGTCCCCTCTTCACACAAACATTTAATTTACGAAACTGACATATTAGTTCGAATGGCCTGCGAGAATAAATGAATAACGCTGTGTGTTCGTTTGCTGTACAACGGCAACATTTTCTCAAAGATTGTTTTTAATTGAAACCATTCATCATGTTGAATGGAGAATGTATTCATTAGAAAGTGATGTCTTTGAAAAGGATGGTGGGCTTAGAAGATCAACAGTAATAGAAAATGAAAGGCTGCCTCACATCGTTACTTCCTCCAGCATGGAGATTAATGCACATGATGGTAATGTGTGTAAAACACAAACCGGTTATGGCTGCTCGGGTCTATCTATTTGAATTGGGAGGCATGTTTTGGAGCCAGCAACACTGGTCAACAGCATGTTGGATTGTGGTGCTAACAGACAATATGGGGTCTGTGGCATTTCAACAAAGCTGAGTGAAATTGCTTGCATTTTAGGCAAACGATTCCATTGGTTGATTGTTCTCACCATTAGGAAATTTCTTCTTAATTCTAGAATTGCTTCTCTCCTTGGTTAGTTTCCAACTATTGTTTCTTGTCTTGCCTTTCTGGTGCTTTGGAAAATAGTTTTACCCGCTCATCTTTGTAAGTTGTTGCTAGTTGCAAACCCATTGAGACCCCATGGACAATGCTCCTCCAGGCCTTCCTACCATCCTCTGGAGTCCATTTAAGCTTATGCCTACTTGCTTTCATGACTCCATCCAGCCACCTCGTTCTCTGTCGTCCCTTTCTCCTTTTGCCCTCAATCTTTCCCAGCATGAGGCTCTTCTCCAGGGAGTCCGTCCTTCTCATTAGGTGGCCAAAGTATTTGAGTTTCCTCTTCAGGATCTGGCCTTCTAAACAGCAGCCAGGGTTGATCTCCTCTAGGACTGACCGGTTTGATCACCTTGCAGTCCAGGGGACTTGCAAGAGTCTTCTCCAGCACCAGAGTTCAAAGGCCTCCATTCTTTGGTGCTCAGCCTTTCTTATGGTCCAACCTTATAGCAATAGCAATAGCAGTTAGACTTATATACCGCTTCATAGGGCTTTCAGCCCTCTCTAAGCGGTTTACAGAGTCAGCATATCACCCCCACAGTCTGGGTCCTCATTTCACCCACCTCAGAAGGATGGAAGGCTGAGTCAACCTTCAGCCCGTGAGATTGGAACCGCCGAACTGCAGATAGCAGTCAGCTGAAGTGGCCTGAAATATTGCACTCTAACCACTGCACCACCTCGGCTCATCAACCTTCACAACCATACATTGCAACTGGGAAAACCATAGTCTTGACTATACACACTTTTATTGGCAGGGTGATGTCCCTGCTTTTTAGTATGCTGTCTAGATTTGCCATAGCTTTCCTCCCCAGGAGCAAGCGTCTTTTAAATTCTTGACTGCAGTCCCCAACTGTGGTGATCTTGTAACCCAGGAAAATAAAATCTGTCACTACCTCCATTTCTTCCCCATCTATTTGCCAGGAATTGAGGCGGACGGATCCCATGATCTTAGTTTTCTTAATGTTGAGTTTCAAGCCAACTTTTGCATTCTCCTTCTTCACCCGCATCAAGAAGCTCTTTAGTTCCTCTTCACTTTCTGCCATCAGAGTGGTATCATCTGCATATCTGAGGTTGTTGATATTTCTCCCGGCAATCTTAATTCCAACTTTTGATACATCTAGCCCAGCCTTTCTCATGATGTGCTCTGCATATATGTAAGTTAAATAGGCAGGGCATCAGTGTACAGCCTTGCTGGACTCCTTTCCCAATTTTGAACCAATCAGTGGTTCCATGTCAGAGGTGAGTTGCAGGCGGTATGCCCTGATATGGGCATACTGGTGCCTGTCAGAAGCACCGGGTACTGTTCCGGTACAGTGCTCCAGAGGGGGCCCCACCTGCCCGCCATCCTTACCTGTATTTGAGCTCTTTGGCGGTTTTGCCCACATGCAAGGAGTGTACGGTGCCTGCACAAGCAGCTGGAGTGTCACGGAGGCATAAGGAGCGTCACAGTAGTTAAGGATGCATGTATGTGCTAGTCACATGTGCGCATGTGTGCACGCGTGCTGTGCACGTTCATGCAGTGGACGGTGGGCCCCGTTGCACCGTATCGGTTGCAACAGGATCCGGAACCCACCACTGTTCCATGTCCAGTTCTCACTGTTGCTTCTTGACCCACATATAGATTTTTTTGTAGGACAGCCCTTCAAATATCGGAACACTGTTATCATGTCACCGCTAGAACCTCTTCCCATTAGACTAGACATACTGTATTTTTCGGAGTACAAGACGCACCAATGTTTTGAAGAGGCAAATTTTTTAAAAAAGTTTTTGCATTCTGCAGACCTCCCAAAAATGGGCCCGATTTCTTTTTTTTTAAAGGCATGAATAGCCTTTAGGAGGCTTGTAGGGTGCTCCTGGGGGGGGGGGGAGGCCAAAAATGAGCAAAAAAAAGGCCTGTTTTTCACAAAAACAGGCACATTTTTTTGTCAAACCAATTGCCTGCATAGCCTTTAGGAGGCTTGTAGAGTACTTCTGGGGGCTGTGGGGGGGAGGAAATTGAGCAAAAACAGCCTGTTTTTCGCTCATTTCTGCCCTCCCCAGCCCCCAGGAGCACTCGGAAAGCCTCCTACAGGATCTGCAAGGCCATTTTGGTGAAGGAAGTGGGGCTTTGGTAGGCAAAAAATGCTGTATTCAATGTATAAGACGCACCCAGATTTTCAGCCTCTTTTTTGAGGGAAAAAGGTCCCTTCTTGTAAGGGAAACTTTATGGGAAAACGCAAGGTCAGCAGCGAATATACAGCAAATAATGCTGATTTTTTTTTAAAGTTCTTAAATTTCCATGATGGGAAAACAAGCATATAAAGACACCTGACAAGTGACACTACTGGCCTTAATCACTGTTGACTACCAATTCCTCCACTTATCATTCACTCTCAAATTGAGATAGGCTGCATATAAATTTAATAAGTAAATAAATTGATAAATATTGACCAAAGTAATTTAAAGACCAATCTAGAATTCTTTGGGATTGTCTTCATTATTTCCTGATGTATTGCAATTGTAACATGCAGTTCTGTGTACATATTTGTTGGTTTACGACTCATGATATTCTGTCAATGTGTTCACTCATTCTTCTCCTAGGTTTGTCAATAGCATCAGCATGTATCAATTAACCAATCAATCATCAATCAATCAATCCTTTCTTTTCTGCAAGATCCAATCAGAGTCAGTCACCAGGACCAAATATTTATTTTTCCTTTGCTTTCTCTCCTAGCAATGACCCACACGCCTTTTCAAGTTGATTCTTGATTCCAAGGCTAAAAAGAAAATTCCTCACATTTTTTTGCAAAGAGAAAGAAACAAACTTTCTAGTAATTCTCAGCGGATAATTCTCCATTTGTTCCCCATTTGTACTTAAGAATATTTGCCTGACAGCTCGCAAAAAAGCAGAGACTGGTAGGCATTGTTTAGATGTGATTTTCTTTTCCTTCCCTGTCTCACAGATTAGAAAAACAATCCAATGCAAATGCATACTTGCCATCAGTTCTTGGGTTGAGTTTCAAAGGCAATGCAGCAGAAATTCTGGTAATTTGCAAAAAAAAAAAAAAACCCAACCAGTTTCCTTCCAAGGGGCTGTTATATATTGTTTATAATTAACCTTTCATTCTCCGCCATTTAGAAGATGCTCAACTGAAAATGAGTCATTTGGGAATCTATGTAGCTCTTTAAACTGGAGCCCAGAAGTAAGGTTATATAGCCACGATGGCAAACCTATGGCATGCGTGCCAGAAGTGGCACACAGACCCCTCTCTGTTGGCACGTGTGCCATCGCCCCAGGTCAGATCTCCATGGTGTTTCTTTCATGAGCTTCTGTTTCCCTGCAAACGACGAAACAGAAACTCACAAAAGAAAAAGATCTTACTGCACTAGGATGCCCCGCCTCCCACCAGCCAGCTGGTCTTCAGTTTCTGCTGTGCATGCGCGCATATCAGGGTGGGTTCCTGCCAGTTCTAACCTCTTCTATAGAAGAGGTTCCACAAATCTACAGTGCCATTTAGAACCGGTTCCAGCTCCTTCCCCCCGCCCGTCCGCACATCATCAAGATGAAGAGCGAGAGGAGGAATTCTGGGAGTTGAAGTCCACAAGTCTTAAAACTGTCAAGTTTAAACATCCCTGGGGTTTTTTTTCCTAAAGGGTTAGGGATTCAAGGGTCTTGTAACTTGACAGCTTTAAGACTTGTGTGCTTCAAATGCCAGAGTTCCTGAGCCAACATTTTGGTTGCTAAGCAAGAGCATTGTTAAGTGAGTTTCACCACATTTTACAAGTTGGCCCACCAAGTCACATGGCTGGCAAGCCACTCCCACAAAGCAGGCCACACCTACAGAAGAGGTTCTAAAAAAAATTCAAACCCACCACTGGCGCATATCCACACATGTTCATGCATGTTCACATTCACATGCACATGAACCTTTCATTTTGGGCATGCATGTGCATGCAGCTTGGGCACTTGGTGTCTAAAAGGTTTGCCATCACTACTATATCACTGGACACCAGAACAACTAGACACAAGAACATTTTTCCCCAAATGCCATCATTCTGCTAAACAACTTCTCCACAAAACTGTCAAGTTATCTACTAAGACTGTATTACCGGTACTATTATTCTACTCTTCCTTCCTAGTACCTATCTCTTTCCTATTACCTATGCTGCTTGTATCTTTAAAATTTATATTTGTTTCCTAGTATAATTTGATTGCTTATAAGCAACCTATGGCTATCACTAAGTGTTGTATTTATCATTCTTGATGAATGTGTTTTATTTTTCTTTATGTACACTGAGAGCATATGCACCAAAGACAAATTCCTTTTATTCCATTTATAACCCCAGGTAGTATTGTCACAAATATAGGAAAAATCTCATGCAAAGTTAATTGATCCTCTTAATTTGGTATTTAGAGGGATTAGCAGTTCCTTTTCGGAGTTTCGGAAAGGTATGATTTCCAGCCTCCTCTATAAATGCCAAGTCAGACCTTCCCCCTGTGTGGCTCTATAGATTGAATTAGAATTATTAGAATAATCATTCTCAGATCACTATAATGTCCTGGTGTTTACAGTCTATAAAATTTACAGTAGATAATAAATATACTGTAACAATCAAATGCCTATAAACATATGCAATGGATCCAGGTTACCTGAGGAACCATCTCATCTCAAGGGGATTGACCTGCCTCACTCATGCTGGTAGCAGGGGCATGTTGGGGACCCCATTGGTCAAATAATTCCAGTGGTTGGGTCAAGAAGAAGGGCCTTTTCTGCTGTGGCTCCCGCCTGCTGCAATAGTGTGCCCCCATAAGTGAGATATGCACTCATCCTTTTGACCTTCCGAAAAGATCTGAAAACCTGATTCTGCTAATTGAATTGGGACCCTGATGGAGGGGTATCATATTGGAGATGGTTAATGAGATACGGTTCTGTCTCCTTCCTGTGTACATCTTGCACCCATTTTTGTTAATTTTAAGTCATTTTTAATGTTAATAATGGGAACATGAGAACCCAACATGAGAACCAAACTCAGAGTCTTATCGATGAGAAAGTTCGGCAGTTTGGCTGTTCGAATATGCTCCATAATTGAGTGAGCTCCCGTTACTTGTCCCAGCTTCTGCCAACCTAGCAGTTCGAAAGCATCTAAAAATGCAAGTAGAAAAATAGGAACCACCTTTGGTGGGAAGGTAACAGCGTTCCATGTGCCTTTGCCGTTTAATCATGTTGGCCACATGAGATGTCTTCAGACAGCTCTGGCTCTTTGGCTTTGAAACGGAGATGATCACCACCCGCTAGAATCGGGAATGACTAGCACATATGTGCAAGCAGAACTTTTACCTTTACCTTTAATATTAAAAATATATTTATTTTGGTCTTATCCTGTGGCTTTTACTTGATTGCAAGCTGCCTTGTTGTAAGGAGCCAGGATGATGCAGTAGTTAGAATCCAGTATTGCAGGCTGGCTCTCCCTACTGCCAGGAGTTTGATCCTGATGGGCTCAAGGTTGACTCAGTCTTCTATCTTTCTGAGGTCGGTAAAATGAGGACCCAGGTTGTTGGGGGCAATATGCCGACTCTGTAAATAGCTAAGAAAGTGTGGCAAAGCATTATGAAGTTGTATATAAATCTAAGTGCTAATATCGTGTTTTCCCTGAAAATACATCCTACTCAGAAATTAAGTCCTAGCTTTATTTTTACATATGCACCCAATATAAGCTCCCCCCCAAATAAGCTCTAATTAAGACCCCGCCCACTCCAGGATGCACAGGTAAAAATTAGTCAGTAAATGGCATCCCCCCTCTGCCCCTGAAAATAAGACCTAATGCCTTTATTGGTGGCAAAAATATAAGACAGGGTCTTATTTTCGGGAAAACATGGTTAAGTGCTAGTATATAAATCTATTGCTATTTCCTAGAGTTACCTTCATTCCAAAGGAGTTATTGTATAGTAAAGTTGAGTCTGAGAATCCCAAGTAAAAAAATTCTAGGAAAAGAGACCGAGAATCGAAATATTAACAAATCTTCCAGGCTGAAGAAAAATGTTCTTTGGGGAAAAAAATGGATTTTTAGTTCTTACAATTGTGGGACTCAGATTCTTTAGAAGAAGAATGGGTGAGAATTAAGAAACCTTAAGAGCCCCTGCATCAGAAATTGAACCAAGTAATACATGTAGATTCTATCCAAGCACAAGCATTACATTAGTTTTACAGCATTAGTTTCACAGCTTCCCCCATAGATGAATATCATACTTAAAAGGGTGTGATAAATTTTCAGAAAATGGCACACAGACAAGATTTTGCATATCAGCACTTTCCTTCAGCTGGATTGTTCTCTCAAATTTCATGCATGCTGGTACTGGCTGTTAAAGGAAATTCTTTGGACACCTAATTCTGATGCCTGGCTCTATTTAGAACTATGTTTTTGTAAAAAAAAGCCCTCTGACTTCATTTATTATACTAAAACTATTTTCGCATCATATTTAATAAAGGTAGGATACAGTGGTGGGATTCAAAAATTTTTACTACCAGGTTCTGTGGGCATGGCCTTGTGGGCATGGCAGGGGAAGGATACCACAAAATCCCCATTCCCTCCCCACCCCACTAACCTGCTTTCCAGCTCCGTTCTCCTGTTCAGGGCAACAAAAGAAGATCAGCTGGGAGGCAGGGCGGCAGTGGGGGCGTGGCCAGCCTATTTGCCAGTTCTCCAAACTACTCAAAATTTCCGCTACCGGTTCTCCAGAGCCTGTCAGAACTGGCTGAAAACCACCTCTGGTATGATTCTTCAGTTACTGCACCTCAAATCTCACCCTAAAATAAATGTAACTGTTTTCTGCTTCATGTGCACACACCTAATTTCTGAATTCTTCTCAATGAATTCTTGAGACATTTCACTTGTTCATGTTTCCTAGATATGCACCGGAGGTGAAAGTTAGACAGCAACTAACGTTTTGCTAATAGTAATTCACCATAAATATGAAAAACATAAAACAAATTGGATCCATCCAAAAGGGCGAAACATGAATGCCAGTTGAAAGAATGACAAATATGAAAGGCAGCCTGCTGCAGAAACCTAGTTTACATGCCCTTAAATGATGAATGTGGAACATGACTTCAAGGTTACTAAATAAGTACACTGCGTGGAATGTCTATAGGCAATTCATCATTCCAATGAACAGCAAAGAGCCACTTACAATTCTAGCACATCACACCATATATTAAACCCAAGACACTGATGAACCATTCTGATGTCTCCTGGACATGTACAACATCCCTCACTGGGAATAAGGATTGCCAAAATTTGATTTCCAGAGAGCAAAACAGGGCTTTAAAAATATTTAATTCGTATATTTACCTTATTAGCTCTATACTAAATTGAATTTATTTAAATGTGATCTATGTAAAACACAAGGCAAGCCCCGGTGCTTTCTAAAATATCTAAGTTAATTGCATGTTCTGGGAAGAAGAAGGAAATTTATCATTCTGGAGCAGTCACTGACAAAGCATCTACAAAATTTACTTTGGCAGAATTATAAAAATCCATCTGTCATATTCTCTGGAAAGATTTATGCAAAAGTCACTTATTTTTAATTTAGGGATTATTTGTATGCTGAGGGAAAGGGTTGGAGATCAGGGATCACGTTCCAGCATCTTGGGGAAGACTAAAAAAATATCTGTCCACAACACTGGATAGTCATTGGCAGTCAATGCTGAAGGAGAGGTCAATGGCCCGATGTCATCTAAGATAGCTTTCTGAGGTTCTACTATATAAATATGCCAAAAAAAGGTTATCCTTTCACCAAAGGAAATTCTCTTGTGCTCATAGCCATCCTGATAGGTTTCTAGAAAAAAGGGCACCTATTTTAATTGGTTGATATGGTTTTTCCAGTTGCAATGTATGGCTGTGAAAGTTGGACCATAAGGAAGGCTGAGCGCCAAAGAATTGAACTATGGTGCTGGAGAAGATTCCTGTGAGTCCCTTGGTCTGCAAGATGATCCAACTGGTCAGTCCTAGAGGAGATCAACCCTGACTGCTCTTTAGAAGGCCAGATCCTGAAGGTGGAACTCCAATTATGAGGCCACCCAATGAGAAGGAAGGACTCAATGGAGAAGAGCCTCATGCTGGGAAAGATTGAGGGCAAAAGAAGAAGGGGACGACAGAGAACGAGGTGGCTGGATGGAGTCACTGAAGCAGTAGGCGGGAACCAGGGGTGGGTTCCGGCAGGTACTACTGCCAGTTCACTCGTGGGTGTGTGGTGTGCGCGCATGCATGATGCAATAAAAATTGTTCTGTGCATGCGCAGAAGCAAAAAACAAGATGGTGGCCCCTACAGCGCTGCCCAGAGAACCAGTTCGGGTGCATGGCAGGCCTGAGTCGTTTCCAATTCCAGCGACCCAGAGCGCCAAACCACTACTGATTCGGTTGAACCGGTCCGAACCGGTAGAAACCCACCACTGGTGTGAGCTTAAATGGACTCCATAAGATGGTAGAGAATAGGAAGGCTTGAAGGAACATTGTCCATAGGGTCGCGATGGGTCTGACATGACTTTGCAACTAACAGCAACAACAAATTTTAATTGAGAAGAATATTGTCAATGGTAAAACACTGCAACATGGATGAAGAGAGTTGTGAAATGAACAAAGGGTGCTCATACTCCTCCACAGATTCAGGCTCCGATGGGGGCGTGCCAGGGCCACAGACAGTACCACTGCATGGACCGGAGATTGGGGACCCTTGCAATAACCTATGCTTTATTCAGACTTAGTACAATGCCTATGAAACCATTCCATTTGTCCCAGTGGTGGGTTTCAAAAATTGTTCGAACCTACTCTGTGGGTGTGGCCTCCTTTGTGGGAGTGGCTTGCTGCCCATGTGACCGGATGGGAGTGACTTGCCGCCCATGTGACCAGATATGAAGATGCCGACGACACTTGTCAGAACCACCTTAAATTACCTCACACACAGCACTGGCAAGCATAAGAATATATGTAAACTTGTTTTTTAAAAGGCATCTTTGGTTAGCGTTTAACAACTTCAACACACGCAATGTTCTGATTGCACCACAAACGCAGTAGTCATCCTTACCTTTCACAGAAGCACTGAGTTTTATAAATATGAGCATGATAGTGTAGAATAATCATATTCAAGGACCAGTGGTGGGTTTCAAAAATTTTTGGGACCTCTTCTGTAGGTGTGGCCTGCTTTCCGGGTCCACTGGTGGAACCTCTTCTAATCGGTTTGGTCGATTTGACGAACCGGTTTTACTGAATAGGTGCGAACTGGTAGGAACCCACCTCTGATTTGAACTACGATAAGGGAGATCCTACATTACCCACCAGGTTTCAGTTTCACCTTTACAAATCTTTTCATCTGGATCGTTCTACCTGCATTTTAAATGCAACCATTTCACATTCTCGCAGCTTACCACTCTCTGTTTGTGTAGTAACGCAATCCATACACAATGGCTCATCGATATCATTGACTGCTGATTAGGCTGGAAAGTGGCTTCAGTATCATGCATTTAGTAAATTAGATGGCAATTGCATGGATGATTGAATGCAAATGACAGATAAATCTATAGGACCGTGAAGACGTTCCCCGTGACTAACTTGGGGAAGACGATTTATTTTATTTTATTTTATTTTGCAACAGAGATACAGCGCGGTGTCAAACACTCAGCAGTGTACAGACTCTTAATTTCCTCAGGCCTAGAAGAGGAGGTTACATGTGTTTGTGAAATTGGAGAGCTGACATTTGGTCTTTTTTTCTTCTACACTACAATTACTGTATTCAAATATAACTCTGCTTTGGCTTTGCTCATTGGTGAAGGAGGTAGGATGGGTTGAACACAAATTCTGATCAGAATTCAAGGTTGGAGAAAAGGGGAAAGTAATGAGAGCCTTAGAATTTTTTTCCTTCTTGACATTACAGCTCTCTTACTTCATCTTCTTTTGAAGGGTGCAATATGAACGATCAAGTGATAATTATTTCCAAGAAAAAAGGATAACAAAGACAGCTATTTTTTTAAAGAAAAAAGGACGGGAGGGAAAATTGAAAAACAGTATGTTGCCCCCTTCCAATGCTTGTTAGGATCTTTTATTCTCTATGAAAGCAACAGGAGAAAGGTCTTATAGCAGAATAACAGAATTGGGAGGGACCTTGGAGGTCTTCTAGTCCATCCCCCTGCTCAAGCAAAAAAGCCTGTACCATTTCAGACAAATGGTTGTCCAATCTCTCCTTAAAACCTCCAGCATTGGCGCGCCCATATCTTCTGGAGGCAAGTCGTTCCACTGGTTAACTGTTGTCACTGGCAGGAAATTTAATCTTAGGTTGGTTCTCTCCTTGATTAATTTCCATCCATTATTTCTTATCCTGCCTTCTGGTGCTTTGGAGAATAGACTGAATCTCTTTTCTTTGTGGCAGATATTGGAACCCTGATATCATGTCACCCCCTACTCATTCTTTTCATTAAACTAGACGTACCCAATTCCTGCAACCATTCTTTATATGTTTTAGACTCTGGTATCTTAATCATCTCTGCTGCTCCTCTCTGTGCTCTTTCTAGAGTCTCAACATTATTTTTATGTCATGGTATCCAAGACATTATAAAGTGGTACTAACACTTCACAAGATCGTGATTCTATCTCTCTGTTAATTCAGCGTAAGATTGCATCAGCTTTGTTAGGCATTTAGCATATATACCAAAGGAATGGTGTGTGTGTGTGTGTGTGTGTGTGTGTAACATTTTTGCTGACAAATAAATGAAGGGAGACTAGTATAGATCTATTTCAAGCTATTTAGCTCTCATCAGCTAGCCATGCCCTTTCTGAGATTCGAACTTGGGCTGCTTACATATTAGGCAGTTGTATTAACCTCTAAGCCACAAGTTCTCTTCCCTTTATCAACCGAGTCAGGGGAGTGATTAAGTGTTTTTTTTTCTTTTCTGTCTGCCCAAATATGGGAGAGAGCTCCATCCTGGACTCTTTGCTGGGGAAAATGGCAGGTTTTCACTGCATTCCTGAGAGTTAACATAGTTTGTGGCCATCCATATTTCTGGGAGGCAGGAAGGCTGTTCCGGAAGGTATGCCTCATGACAGAGAAGGCCATTTCTCCTGTCATGTAATTCACACTTTTTCCAGGCATTCTCACACCCACTCCAGAAGATATGATTTAAACAAGGAGAGCTTGATTTTTCCGAGCCTCTGTCATTGTCTACATTTTCAGTCAGGACTCCCTTCTGTGCTGGTTCTGAATGCCTTCATTTTTAAAACTCGATTTTTAAAACATATTTTTTTTCACAATACATTTTTCCGAAGGTGTTTTGCTGTGGAATATGGATGCTAAAGCACATAGACCCTCTATTTGTTATATACAACATGCCTTCTACCAAATTGTTTTCTTTACAATACAGAAAGAAGGCCCTTCATTTCATCGCTATTCTGCTACTACCATGTACATAAAAACTGGAATAACCGAACCCTTTGAGGCTATCCATGTTAATTACTCACAATATTGTTTCTGGGAAGATATATAGATAATACAATATGAACCCTTGTTATTGTTCACATCTTTCTCTCTCTCTGTTATTTTTCCTGCCTTTTACACCCATTTTGCCAGTTAACTGTGCCGGGGTTTTTATGTTTGCTAATGCTTAATAAATAAACATCAAGCTCTGCTTGTGTGTGTGGGGCTGTGTGTTTGCTAGCTAAATGATGAATGTGCTCATTCTGATGGGGGGAAAAAACCTGAACTGGGAATTACTCGGAGTAATTTTCCAACACAATTTCTATTCCGGAGAAATACTACCCCCATTTTTATGAGGCAGTCTGGTAATCAGGCTTCAGACAAACCATAAGAACAACTGCAACAGGTTCCCTTAGGGCGAACGTTACCACAGGGGAAGGAGCATTCAAAGTTTCCCAATTGTAAAGTGTAGCTGTGTAGGGGAAAAAAGCATAAACCTTCAAACGGCTCCTGTAATTGCACAAGCTTTTTCTGCCAAAAAAAACACATATTGCAGCTGAAAAGAACATGAGAATATTGATGCAAGTTAAGAAAGTGGTTTTGTATACCATCTGTCAGACCTCGGTGTGTACGTGTGTGCGCTTGTGCATCTCTGTGTGAGTGTGTAACGCAAAGATGTAAACGGTAAAGGCCAGTGTTTCTACATACTTTGATAATAAATGCAGCCTCAACAAGCACCCATAAATTACTCTCATCCTGCTGGGACTACTTTGATGCTGAAGCATTTTGCTGGTATTTGGCATGCTGCACAACAACTGGCCTGCTGCTGTGGCACGAGAGGAGTTGTTGACCTCGACAACCTTGGCTAATTGGCCATCCACAACAGCATTTCAGATTGGGATAAAAAGTCAGCCGAGACATCCTCATTAAACAGAAAGGCATTCATGCACTAGGCAATCTAAGTATCTCAACACAACTCTGACACACGGTGACTGATGATGAAAAGGCAGGAAAATTGGAGGCAAAAAAAAGACTGCAACTCACATTTGGCTTTGCAAAGCCTTTATAAGTGTATGTTGTGAGAAACACAAGGGTAAGCCTCTTTCAGGCTAACCTTACTACCTTGGCCAAAGTATTTAGGGCAGTGTTTCTCAATCTTAGTTTCTCAGCTTTGCGATGTGTGGACTTCAACTTCCCAGCATGCTGGCTGGGAGTTGAAGTCATGCATAGCAAATAACAATAGCAATAGCACTTAGACATATATGCCACTTCACAGTGCTTTTACAGCCCTCTCTAAGCTGTTTACAGAGTCAGCCTATAGCCCCCAACAATCAGGGTGCTCATTTTATCAACTACGGAAGGATGGAAGGCTGAGTCAACCTTGATTTGGTATTGGACCTGGGTACTTGAGAGACCGCCTGCTGCCAATTACCTCCCAAAGACCCATTAGATCACACAGGGTCGGCCTCCTCTGGGTTCCGTCTACCAGCCAATGCCATCTGGCTACTACCCGGGGGAGGGCCTTCTCTGTGGCAGCTCTGGCCCTTTGGAACGAACTCCCCGCAGAGATTCGGACCCTCACCTCTCTCCAGGCCTTCCAAAAAGCCGGCAAAACCTGGCTGTGCCGGCAGGCCTGGGGTTGACGAGTTCCCCTCCCCGCTCGACTTGTGTGGTTGTGTGATTCTTGGCTATTTTAACTACTTGTATTGTGTTCTATGTTCCCTTTCCCCCTTTGAGTTGTTCACTGCCCTGAGTCCCTCCCGGAAAAGGGCGGCATATAAATAAAACAAATCTCAATCTCTTGAGCCGGTCAAGATTGAACTCCTGGCAGTGAGCAGAGTTAGCCTTTCTAATTACTGTGCCACCAGCTATGAACATTGAGAAACACTGGTTTAGTTGCTTTCAGAAGCAGTGTATAAACACAAACTGTGGCACACAAAGGAAATGGAATATGATATGACCTTATTATAGGTTGGTTCCAGAGGTGGTATTCAGCAGGTTCTGACCAGTTCTGGAGAACCGGTAGCAGAAATTTTGAGTAGTTCGGAGAACCGGTAAATACCACCTCTGACTGGCTCCACCCCCATCTATTCTCTGCCTCTCGAGTCCCAGCTGATCGGGAGGGAATGGAGATTTTACAGTATCCTTCCCTTGCCACCCACAAAGCCACGCCCACAGAACCAGTATTAAAATTTTTGAATACCACCACTGGTTGGTTCACTCTTACAGAAAGTAGGGATGGGAATATGTGGGTTTAGTTAATTTCTGCACTACAAACTTATCTAGCTTCACTACTCTGAACTACTACTCAAACTGAAACTTACTCCAGATTCACTGTTCTATATATTTTACAATGTAGTACATTCAGTGGTGGGATCCTGCCAGTTTAACAACTGGTTAGGTGAGAGCGCGCTTTGATTGCATCCAGCATGGAAAATGGAGCATTTAGAAGCTGAGCTGTTTACCTTCCAAGTCAGCAACAGTAAGTAAAACAGCGCAGGGGGTGGAAAGCAGCTGTGACAGCTGTGAGATGAGCTAGAAAGCAGGAAATAAAAGATAGGATAGGGCAGGGCCAGCTGATTGTGGGAGCTACCGGTTCGCCTGAACCAGTCCGAACCAGCTGAATACCACCTCTGAGTACATTGGGGAAAACAAAACAGTACACTTTGGGCCCAAACTTTCTGTTGCTAAGTGAGACAGTTGTTAAGTGAGTTTTGCTCAATTTTATGACTTTTCTTGCCACAGCTGTTAAATGGATCATTGCAATTGTTAAATTAGTAACATGGTTGTTAAGTGAATCTGGCTTCCCTATTGACTTTGTTTTGTCAGAAGCTCACAAGTTCTCACTTGTTGTTGAGTTCCCGGCCCCACTTGAATTGCTGCGTTTGTTGTATTTTTAATCTGTCTCTGTATTCTGTTTGTCTTGTTCGTTTTTGTATTGCCCCTTCCCCATGTGTTTGTTCGCTGCCCTGAGTCCCCCTGGGAATAGGGCGGCATACAAGTTTAATAAATACTAGTACAATAAATGGTCACACGAACCCATATCACCGCACCCGCCGTAAATATGAGTCAGTTGCCAAGCTTCTGAATTTTGATCATGTGACCCTGAGGATGCTGCAATGGTCGTAAGTGTGAAAAATGGGTCATAAGTCAGATTTTCCCATGCCATTGTAACTTTGAATGGTCACTAAATGAACTGTTGTAAGTTGAGGGCGAACTGTTCTAAGTTATGGATTAACTATAAATAATGGTTAAATAAACTATTTCTAGAAAAGGTAACCAAGATCTTGCCCCCACACCCACAAGTCCATCACATGGTCCAATCTCCCACTGCCATGCTGGCAGTTCCACCCATCCAGTTCCGGTCAGGTGCAGAGGTGCAGAGTCAAAGGATGACCTTGGCTTTCTAGAAAGAATTTTGCTATGGCTACATACAATTCCTTACAATCCCCCCTCCCATTTTCCCACAATAGAAAATGCATAGCAGAATAATAGAAAGTGAGCAGGCCAAAGACCCGAAAGAAAAGATGGCTGCAAGCCTGACAGATATCCCACAATGTACTCTGCATAAATAAATATATATTTCTCGAGGATAGTACACAGACTTGTATTATATTACTGGACTGGGAAACGTGCGTCCAATGGAAAATTCATACATTAAAAATGTGTCGGTTTGAATCAGACTTCAAATATAATATAAACCTGAGAACAACTAACCTTCAGCCAACCAAACCTGATTCACCAAGATGAGAAACTGAAAAAAGACCTTGCTTGAAGGGATCTTCCATAGTAAGGGCTGTCTCTCTGACATCTGATTTTAAATTAATGAAGCATTAAAGAAAGCAAGGAGCTTGAAGTTGTCCGTCAGTATTTAGCACCTGGGAAATAGGCAAAGCAATCAGGCTGCTGGTCAGCTGATCCTAGGTTTCCCAGGGAACAGTGATTAATTAATGTCTGTTTCTCACTGTATTATGAATGAATACCATATTTTCATCTATAGGTAACCTAGTTTTGAATGCATGCTTGTTTTATGCAAGCCAGCAACGTTCCTTCTTTATCTTGCTAACTTTGGCTCACGTCTTGGGCTAAGCTATAATGGGACTTTTAAACTATACTTTATCTTTTTCGTAAACTCAGTCAATGGTAATTTATTCAGCAGATCATGGTTAAGTTATTCATAGCTTGGCGTATGATGTATAAAGGTAAAGGTTCCCCTCGCATATATGTGCTAATCGTTCCTGACTCTAGGGGGCAGTGCTTATCTCCATTTCAAAGCCGAAGAGCCAACGCTGTTCGAAGGCGTCTCCATGATCATGTGGCCATCATGACTCAACACCGAAGGCGCATGGAATGCTGTTACCTTCCCACCAAAGGTGGTCCCTATTTTTCTACTCACATTTTGTACATGCTTTCGAAGTGCTAGATTGGGAGAAGCTGGGACAAGTAACGGGAGCTCACGTGGCGCTAGGGATTTGAACCGCCGAACTGTCGACCTTCCTGTTTGGCAAGCTCAGTGTCTCAGCCACTGAGCCACTGCATCCCAGGTGATGTATGCTGTATAGAAGGCATCCCCCCCCTCTCTTTCAATTCCCCAACCACAGTAAATAAAAATGTGATTTGTTCGGTTGTGGCTTGCAAAATTGTTTGAATTTAGCCACTCTGGCTTCTAGTTCATCACTCCAGTCTGGCTTACCTAAGATTCTGAAAACCCAGTTTTTGTACTATATAAGTAACCACCCTCTAGCTTGCAGCTACTGTAGCCTTTCCACCTCAAGAACCTGCTCTGTTGCTTAACACTATTTCTTGGGAAAGGGGGGGGGGGGGAGAAGACTGTCTATCACACGCCAAGAATTTGAAACTCCTTTCTGTGGAAAAACTAGTTATTTCCTTCCATTCCATTACCCTTATCAAATCCTCTTTCTTAACGTATTTTCTTTTTTTTTTTCTTTTGTAGATCAGCCACAATGCTGTCCCTTAAAAAGCTTTTTTTTCCTATTTCTGTTTCTATGCCGGTTTTTCAAAGCAGGGAGGTGGAGGGATATCTTCCCCCCGCCGCCATCCAACACCTTCCCCTCCTGTCACATAATGCATTTATTGATCTCTGCAGAAATCCTGATGGGGAGCAAATGAGAAATGCAAATGGACCCACCCAAAGCAAAATGGGGTGTTTTCAGGGGAAGGCAGGCCAATGTGTCATCGGTGTTCAGTCTTACCTTTTCGCTTTCCCGTTGCTATTCCACGGGGTGCTTTTGGCTGCAATTTCCTCTTTTTTTAAAAGCACCTTTTTTTCTAGAAATTGCTTATTTTTGCTCCTGCTTGAAACATCCTTCTGCCTGGTATTAAGACTCAAAAGCTATAGGCCAGTGTTTCTCAACCTTGGTGACTTTAAGTCCTGTGGACTGCAACTTCCAGAATTCCCCAGCCAGCGGGCTGGGGAATTCTGGAAGTTGCAGTCCACAGGACTTAAAGTCACCAAGGTTGAGAAACATTGCTAAAGGCTATACTTCTGATATCCCAGTTTTAGATCATAAACTACAGTCCTCAGCCGTGATGACTAGGTTCCACCACAAAATCGCGGAGGACAAAATCGCGCTCGACGAAAGCGCGCATTTGACGTCATCACAGCGCGACGAAAACATCGCGCTGTGATCGAAAAATGTAAAAATAAAGCTAAAACCTTACCCTAACCCCCCCAAACCCTAAACCTAACCCTAACCCTAACCCTTAACCTAACCCTAAATCTAACCCTAAACCTAACCGTTAACGTAACGCTAAACCTAACGCTAACCCTTAACCTAACGCTAAACGTAACCCTAATGCTCTAAACCTAACCCTAACCCTTAACCTAACCCTAACCCTAACCCTAACCCTTACCTTTATGTGAATCGGCTTGCTTTAATTTTAATTTTATTTCAATTTTTAATTTTTTTCGTCGCGCTGTGATGACGTCACATGCGCGCTTTCGTCAAGTGCGCTTTTGTCCTCCGCGGTTTTGACGGGTCACGGATGACTATGTTCACACAGGTTCTAAATCAAGCTAAACACATCACACCATATATTATATGTTGGGTGAACCAGAGCATATAGCTTATTAAGGAGCCGAGGTGGCGCAGTGGTTAAATGCAGCACTGCATGCTACTTCAGCTGACTGCAGTTCTGCAGTTCGGCTGTTCAAATCTCACCGGCTCAGGGTTGACTCAGCCTTCCATCCTTCCGAAGTGGGTAAAATGAGGACCCGGATTGTTGGGGGCAATATGCTGACTCTGTAAACCGCTTAGAGAGGGCTGAAAGCCCTATGAAGTGGTATATAAGTCTAACTGCTAACTGCTATTATTGTTCTGACCACCTCCTCCATCCAGTAACGAATGCCGAAACAAGCTTAAATGGAATGTCCTTTAATAACAAGACACCAAAACCTCGGTGGCTGAAAGCCAAGCCAAACAAACAGATAAGGACCTTGGCAGCAACTCAGACACACTCAGGCAGCAATAAACACAGATAAGGCTTGGCAGCAATCCAGCTTGCCAAGCTCCCAGTACTGTCTTCTGACATTGAATCCTGCGTTGACTTCTGCAAAGAGGGCCGTGTGCACAAGTAGCTTTTTATAGTCTGGAGAGGAGCCTAATGACCACCAGTTTAGTACAATCACCTCCTGTAATTGCATAATTGTTCCTGACGCTTAGTAGCTTTTCGATGGTGTGCATCCAGGAACAACTCACTGCTGGCCTCCGGCTCACTCTCCCTTGTCTCCTCTCCACTGGTCCAAGCTCAGGTGCCTCCTGGTGGCCAACCAAGCTCTCTGCGCCCTGTTCGGAGTCCGAACCCTGTCCAGGGTCCTCCACATCCTCCTGAGCCAACTCAGAGGGCCCCTCGCTGTCGGAATCTGGTGGCAGCTCCAACGCCACCTGCTGGGCCACAACAGCTTATTATACATTATACACAGTGGTGAAATTCAATTTTTTTTTACTACCGGTTCTATGGACGTGGCTTGGGGCGTGGCTTGGTGGGTATGCCAGGGGAAAGATACTGCAAAATCTCCATTCACACCCCACTCTGTGTCCAGCCAGAGGTGGCATTTTCCGGTTCTCTGAACTACTCATAATGTCCGCTACCGGCTCTCCAGAACCTGTCAGAACCTGCTGGATTTCACCTCTAATTATACAGGTAGCCCTCGACTTACAATCACAATTGAGCCCCAAATTTCCATTTTAGCAAGGCAATATTTAAAAGAGAGCAGAATATTAGAAGGAACCTTGGAGGTCTTCTAGTCCAACCCTCTGCTCAAGCAGGAAACCCTATACCTTTTCAAACAGGTTGCTGCCCAAACTCTTTTTAAAACCTCCAGTGATGGAGCACCCACAACTTCTGAAGGCAAGCTGTTCCACTGGTTAATTGTTCTCACCGTTAGGAAGTTTCTCCTTAGTTCTAGGTTGCTTCTCTCCTTGATTAGTTTCCATCCATTGTTTTTTGTCTTGCCTTCTGGTGTGTGGGAAAATAGGTTGAACCCCCTCTTCTTTGTCGCAGCCCCTCAAATATTAAAACACCGCTATCATATCGTCACTAGTCCTCCTTTTCACCAAGCACCCATATATTGATCAAGCAATCAGAGAAATGCTGCAACCGACGTAAGTGTGAAAAATGGTCATAAGTCACTTGTACCTTTGAATGGTCACCAAACAAATGATTGTAAGTCAAGGATTATCTATACTTTATAAACAAGGTTCAGCATGATGCCCAAACCAATTCCACTGGACAAAGGCCTCCAAACACTACATGTAATTTACATGATTTTATTGCTTATTACAGATTTGTCAACCAAAGAGCCGCGGTGGCGCAGTGGTTAGTGTGCAGTACTGCAGGCTGCTTCTGCTCATCACCGGCTGCCAGCAGTTTGGTAGATCGAATTTCACCGGCTCAAGGTTGACTCAGCCTTCCATCCTTCCGAGGTGGGTAAAATGAGGACCCAGGTTGTTGGGGGCAAGAGGCTGACTCTGTAAACCACTTAGAGAGGGCTGTAAAAGCCACTGAGCCACTGCGTCCCCCTTACTCACTTTTCCCACAACGCAACAAAAATACATTGGAGCACTCCTGCAAGTGAAAAAGTGAAGATTCCTTTGTGTTAATGTCTGGCACTTCGTGGGCACAACAACAATGCAGAAATGATTTGCCATTTCCTTCTTCCACGATGCTTTTCCAACATCCAGTTCAGCTGGCAGCCCTGGTGTTTCCTGATGGTCTCCCATCCCGTTACTAATCACTTCCAGCTGTGCGCGGTATATTTGAAATCATCCGAGGTCACTTAGGTGTGGCGACCTATTGTGCCAACTCTGTAGGAAGTTAGCCTGATAGACTTTTCAAAAGGTTGCGTGTCTCCTTTGCTGCAACCTGTTTCATTTCCCAGCAGCTCTGCCCTGTTTTTACAAGACTCGCCGTGATAGCAGGAGACAAACAGCCAGATCTGTTTCAGTAGAATAATTTCCTTTGTTTACCCGCTTGCCTGGAAAGGAGAGGGAGAAAAAAAATCCTTCGGTACAAGTAGGAAATGCAAAATAAAGACCTGGGGGTGAGTTTTTCTTTACATCTCAGAATCACAACGTTCTTTTCAAAGAGCCTTTCTTGACACTTGGTGTTCGGATCAGATAAAATTGACAGCCCAGGTCAGGCAGGGCCTCCCAACTTTTTATGTTGTTCCCCACCTCCCTGCCTTTTGTGCCTGAGCTCATAGCGTGAAGGAATGAAATGAAAGAGGGAATCTTCATTTTGGTGGTGGGAAGAACCAAGGCATTATTGGAGAGCAACGTGATCCTGGCAGATCTTCGTCCTCTCAAGACAGCTGGGGCACTTGCTGGCATGATATGATATGTACCGTATTTTTCGGAGTATAAGATGCACCGGAGTATAAGATGCACCAAGATTTTAAAGAGGCAAATAAAAAAAAGTTTTTGCACTCTGCAGACCTCCCAAAAACGGGGCATTTTTCGCAAAAACGGGCCTGTTTTTTGTAAAAAAAAAATAAAATAAAAGAGAGAGAGAGAGATAGAGAGAGAGAGAGAGAGAGAGAGAGAGAGAGAAGTCTGCATAGCCTTTAGGAAGCTTATGGGATGCTCCTGGGGCCTGGGGGGGGGCAAAAAGTGACCTATTATTTGCTCATTTTTGCCCTCCCCAGCCCCAGGAGCATTCTGGAAGCCTCCTAAAGGCTGTGCATGGCCATTTTTGCAAAGTGGGCGGGGTTTCGGGAGGCCAAAAATGCTGTATTCAGTGTATAGGATGCACCCAGATTTTCACCCTCTTTTTTGAGGGAAAAGATGCGTCTTATATTCCGAAAAACACGGTATATGTTTCTTTGTCGTCATAGTGCCCTAATATTCAATTGACTTTTGAAGATGTTTTAACACTAGCTCTTGTTTTTAAAGGAGGAAATTTCAAGCACTGGGGACAGAGAGAAGAATGCCATTTATAGCAGAGCTGTCAAACTCGCGCCATGTGGGCCAGATGTGTCACGCGCTGGCCACGCCCAGGCCTGGTTTAGCGATGAGGGAAAAAGTCACAATATGTCACGTGACGATGCCATAACTATATGAATTTGACACCCCTGATTTATAGGAACTAAGGTGACAAAGTAGTGATGATATAATTGGACTGGCCCTGAGGAGATTAAGGCTCCAGTCTTCCCCCAACTGAGAGAACTCAGTGGGTGACTGTAGGCCAGGGGTGTCGAACTCAAGGCCTGAGGGCTGGATCTGGCCAGCAGGGTGCTTAGATCTGACCTGTAGGTCTGCCCTGGAAACAGTGGACCAGCCTGTGGTGCCTCTGCCAGCCAAATCGGAGCTCATGAGGGACAGGTGCGACTCTCCTGAGCTCCAATTTTGCTGGCAGAGGGTTGCAGGAGGCTGTCGCAGCCAAAAACGGAGCTCGGAAGCCTGTTCTTACTGGCAGAATGCTTGAGCTACCACAAGTGCCCCCGACATGAGTGATGTCCAGCTGGCCACTCCCATCCTGGCCAAACCCACCATGACCCTCCGAAGTCAAACACAACCCTCAATGAAATCAAGATTGATACCCCCCCCCCCGCTGAAGTCCAATCTGATGGCTTTCACTACCTTCGTTTTCAGCTACGACAGCCTCCTGCAACCCTCTGCCAGCGAAAACAGAGCTCGGGAGAGGTGCATGCCCCCCCTCGAACTCCAATTTTTCTGGAAGACACACCATGGGCTGGTCCTTTGCTGTTTCCAGGATGTCTTCATGGGTCAGATCTAAGCACACACATCCCAGGCTGGATCTGACCCCCCAGGCCTTGAGTTTGACACCCCTGCCGTACACTTAAAGTACTAGTTTGTGCTTCACTGGGATAAAAACTGCTTGAAAAGTTTGATGTATTACTTAAGAAACAGAGTCCCATGCTTCTTTTTATAAGAAGTTCTTTCAAGGATTGACAGTTCCAAAGTTCATTAAGCATAGAGAAAGCAACATATTTAAAGAAGTATCTGGCTAAGCAGAGAATCGGTTTTCTGCTGACTGCACACTAGAGCCTATTCCACACAATAGAATAGAATCCTCTATTTCTAGGACTGTAAGAATGCCAGGATATGATGGCAGTAGGCTCGCTCGCTTACTTGTTTGCCAGTTATAATGCTCCCAGAGAACCAACAAACACTTCCTATTCCTGGCCAACAACTGAGCATGGAGAACACTCAGCTAATCAGGTCTCTTTGTTAGCCAACAGTCAGTCAGTTTTGCCACCCTCTCAATTTTTCTGGAGACATATTGTAGATCCAGCCCCTGAGATCTTTCTGTGTCCATCATTGAACCAAGATTCCAAAGTGACGTCTCCTATTATCTTTTGAGTTCCTTTATCCAGTCTTGATAGGAAGAACCAGGAGCTGGGATGTTGGGTGAATCACATTAAAGTGTTGCCCATATTACCTTGTGCAAAGTAACGCAAAATACTACATTGTTCACTGTTTCAAAACAGGATTTCTTGGTCAACAGCAAACTATCATTTGGGACTGAGATAATCTAGGATTATCCAGATCATTGCAACAATAAATGCCTGGTATTATAGGCAGGGGGTCAACTCAATCTGATTCCAGACCCCTATTTGAGTAAAGAACCTTACAAACTTGTTGAAAAACAAAACAGGCTTGGAGGTGATATGCAGCATGTGGACAGACCATATTGCATATCATTCACATATAGGAAATTAATAAATACTAATCTAAATCTAAACGATAATATGCTTTCTTTTCTCATGGGCATCAGAATGGTTTTAGACTAGATCATTTTTTAAAAAAAATTCTGCTTTGGAGGGTTAGGTTGCAGACTCCTCATTTGAATTCACAGCAGTCTCAGATAATGCTCCATGTAAATCAGGGTGGGTTCCTGCCAGTTCTAACCTCTTCTATAGAAGAGGTTCCACAAATCTACAGTGCCGTTTAGAACCGGTTCCAGCTCCCTCACCCTGCCTGTCCGCACATCATCAAGATGAAGAGCGATAGGAGGAATTCTGGGAGTTGAAGTCCACAAGTCTTAAAACTGTCAAGTTTGAACACCCCTGGGGTTTTTTTTCTAAAGGGTTAGGGGTGCAAGGATCTTGTAACTTGATAGCTTTAAGACTTGCGTGCTTCAAATGTCAGAGTTTCTGAGGCAACATTTTGGTTGCTAAGCAAGAGTGTTGTTAAGTGAGTTTCACTACATTTTACAAGTTGGCCACGCCCACCCAGTCACATAGCTGGAAAGCCACTCCCACCCAGTCACATGGCCAGCAAGCCACTCCCACAAAGCACACCTACAGGTTCTAAAAATTTTGAAACCCACCACTGATGCAAATATAAAAAACTATAAATTAACTAATTCCAGTTGATATCTGAAGTTCTTCTTATAAGTTTAAAGATGTTATCTATTTGTTAATACTTTTCTTTTGTGGACTACATCAAAATGATTTTTAAAAAACAAAGGTTCTACCAATCTCTTAACCCTTAGACATGGCGTTGAAAGCATCTATGTCTAATATGGCTAATACTAAAAGGGGGAGGGGAAATTTTAATCTTACACATTTGATTGATAAGAAGTTACTTTTCTCCTATGCTAAAACTCTACAGCAGTGGTGACAAACTCAAGGCTCAGGGGCAGGATCCAGCCGGGGGGTGGTGGTGCTTAGTCTGTCCCACAGGGTTACCCTGGGGACACTGAAGGACTGGCTGATGACCCTTTGCCAGAGCTCCATTTTTGCTGACAGAGGGCTGCAGGAGGCTGTCGCAGCCGGAAACAGAACTCAGGAGCCCGTTTTCACTGGCAGAGCATTCGGGCTTCCACAGGAACGCCTGACACGAGTGACATTGGTCTGGCCACACCCACCCTGGCCACACTCACCCCAGCCCCTCAAGCACCACCCAGTAGATCTAATAGGAAACTGAAGGACTGAATTAATTCCATACTGATACTAAATGGATTTTTTAAATTAGATTTTTTTTAACAAATTTCATTACACTTAGTTTACGTTAATCACTACAATCGATGTAAGTTCTTACATCACCATCTAACCAACATCTATACATTATATAAGCAACATTTTCAGCTTATGTGGTAGCTGTTTGTAGTTCACTATAAAGAAAGAGGGGGGAGGGGGGCAGAAATCAGAGCATGCCACTGGGTGTCCTCCAGAATGAAAAGCGGGATATAAATCTAACAAATTTATAGCCGAGGTGGCGCAGTGGGTAGAGTGCAGTACTGCAAGCCACTTCAGCTGACTGCTATCTGCAGTTCAGCGGTTCAAATCTCACCGGCTCAGGGTTGACTCAGCCTTCCATCCTTCCGAGGTGGGTAAAATGAGGACCCAGATTGTGGGGGGCGATATGCTGACTCTGTAAACTGCTTAGAGAGGGCTGAAAGCCCTATGAAGCGGTATAGAAGTCTAACTGCTATTGCTATTGCTAAATAAATAAATACATACATATACTAATATACATACATACATGCATGCATGCATACATACATATATACATATCCTCAGTGAGGGCTTCTGCTTAGTAATATGTATAGCATTGCACCATGATCAATCAATTTCAGCTGATTAATGACCAGAGACTAAAGGAATAAAATACAAAGGAAGCAGTGCATATTAAATCCTCTACGATGAACAAGCAGCACAATGCTGTTTTATTGTTATTTATACTAGAGAAGTCAAAAATGCCGTGAAATTTAAATTATGGCACAAGCGGGGCCAACAGTAAATCTGCGTTCCTATTATCCAGCAATAACTCCTGTTTCTAAAGCTCCCTAATGAGAGGATGGCCCTTCCTCGCCTGTATCTAGGAAAAGGAGATTCTGATGCCCGCCTCTTAGATTACTACATTTGCTCAAGCAGCGAGCTATCTGCAGTGGCATCCTGATTTGTTTATCAATAAGTTGGGCTTGCTTTGATGTAGGACGAGATTAATTGCTCAACAATTCCTGCGTTGCTGAGAGTTAATGTGCTTAGTGCTGCGTAATTGTCCCCCTTCAAAAATTATATATTGCTTCCCTGACCATTCGTTATTTGATTATTCTAAAGAAGGCTATCCTTCCTTTTCTTCTCTTTTCCTCTCTTTCCCCCCCACCCTCTAATTTCACGTAGTACCGTTTTGCAAGTATGCAGAGGGAAGGATTAAAATATTTCGTATCTTAATTCAGCTTCCTTCAAAAAAGAAATCCTCCATCTTCGGAGAAAGGAATAGCCGTCAGTGTTCAGTGATAATAAGTGTCAAGCACCACTGTTACTCTACAGTATATTACAAAAGAACCAATTACATGTTATTGACTTCTTTTATACTACAGTTTACCTTGATCAGAAGCTGATGGCTTGCTGACTGCAGATGGGAGAGAAAACAAAGGAACAGGGGAAAAAAATTCTTAGAAAGAGTCCTCGCTGATTTCTTTTTTCATAACCATCTGTTTATTACTTGAAGTAATTCTTCCATTTATTCTCTCTCTCTCTCTCTCTCTCTCTCTCTCTCTCTCTCTCTCTCTCTCTCTCTCTCTCTCTCTCTCTCTCTCTCTCTCCATATATATACATACACACACACACACACACACACACACACACACACAGTGCCTCAGAGGCTAAGATGCTGAACTTGTCGATCAGAAAGGCCAGCAGTTTGGCAGTTCGAATCCCTAGCGCCACGTAACAGAGTGAGCTCCCATTACTTTTCCCAGCTACTGCCAAGCTAGCAGTTCGAAAGCATGTAAAAATGCAAGTAGAAAAATAGGAACCACCTTTGGTGGGAAGGTAACAGCATTCAGTGCACTTTGACGTTTAGTCATGCTGACCACATGACCATGGAGACGTCTTCGGACAGCACTGGCTCTTCAGCTTTGAAACGGAGATGAGCACTGCCTCCTAGAGTCAAGAACGACTAGCACATATGTGTGAGAGGAACCTTTACACGCACGCACGCGCGCCCACACACACACACACACATTCATGTTTGACTTACAGTGTTTTGTGTCATGGATTTTTCCTCTCCTACATATACAGTATAGGTCTTTCTGACCTTGGAGAAGAACTGTTAAATGATACAACTCAGATTTGAAATTATCCTGTTGCCCAAGGCAAGGATCAATTCCTTACAGGTGAATAGCTTGTCAGCATAGATATATGCAAAGCAACATGCATGCCCACCCAGTCAGCCACACCCACCCAGTCAGCCATGCCCAGACAGCCCCCCCCCCAAGGTCAACCACAGCCCTGATGCGGCCCTCAATGAAATTGAGTTTGACACCCCTGCACTATATGATACTATGGTGATTTTACTGTTTGTACGCCACTTAGTCATTTCTGCGAGATGAATGGCTCAATGAATGAAATAAATAAATAAAAATATTGCTTGAAGCAGATTCTGATAATAAATGAAGAATTCAATTTGGAAAGCTCTATTTACCTTTATCTTGGATTACCGTGTTGACCCAGTCCAAATGTTTCTATAATTCCAGATTCCTTCATTTCTCCACTTTAAGCATTTCAATCATCCATTACTAGTGCTATGTTGTGTAAACGCAAATGTACTGGTGCATTTTGCATCACTTGTAATTTGCATAAATTTGCTGATGCCGATGTGTGCACTTATATACTATTGATGGAGATAGGATACTAATTTTAATAGGCAAGATCTTATTAAGCAATGACCTTTTGAATATCTGCTGTTCCATTCTTTCATATACTGAATAGCATAGCATGTAATCATTTAATTTAACCGGGGCCTTTTCATCATTTCCTCTTTGACAAGTTTTTCTTCATTTTCCTCACATTCCATCATGTGCAGTAATAGACACTTTGGTAGAACCAGGAACCAGAACCAGAACCAGAGCCAAGGTGGCACAGTGGTTAAATGCAGCACTGCAGGCTACTGCTAGATCAGCAGTTCAGCGGTTCAAATCTCACCGGCTCAGGGTTGACTCAGCCTTCCATCCTTCCGAGGTGGGTAAAATGAGGACCCAGATTGTTGGGGGCAATATGCTGACTCTCTGTAAACCGCTTAGAGAGGGCTGAAAGCCCTATGAAGCGGTATATAAGTCTACTGCTATTGCTATTGCTATAACTTCTGTTTCAGTACTGGTATAATGAATAACTGCCAAGAAATTAAAAGACGCTTGCTCCTGGGGAGGAAAATTATGCCACATATAGACAGCATACTAAAAAGCAGAGACATCACCCTGCCAACAAAAGTGTGTATAGTCAAGGCTATGGTTTTCCCCGTTGCAATGTATGGCTGTGAAAGTTGGACCATAAGAAAGGCTGAGCGCCAAAGAGTTGAGGCCTTTGAAGTATGGTGCTGGAGAAGACTCCTGCGAGTCCCTTGGATAGTAGGCACACTGGTGCGCTTATGTACGCCCCCTTACAGACCTCTTAGGAACGGTGTGAGGTTGATGGTAGACAGTTTAAGGTTAAACCTTGTTGTATACATTGAGTAAGTGTGGAAGATGGGGGGGGGGGAGAGCAAATAGATATAAATTTACAATCAGAAAAGTTTGCTCTTATTTTAAATTCCCTGGGTTATGTATATTAAAGAACCGTTTGTGCCTCAGTGTTCATTGGAAAGCAATTTGAGGGTGGCAATTTTCCAGGCCTGTGAGTGAGTGTGTGTGTGAGTGAGTGACCATAAACTGAACCTAAGAGCACACGTGTGTAACAGTGACCCATCTTCATTATGGCTTTCATCTTACTACGTTATCACTTCCAAATCTATTTGGGAAAGTTTGATATTCCCCCACTAACTGGAAGTTTACAGATCTCATCAACAGAACCCATAGATGTCCAAATGATTTTATTTTATTGATTTAAAAATCACTTTTTTAAACATTTTACCATATTTTACAAGGATATTTGGGGTGGGGGGTGGGGTGTAGCCAAGCACTTTCCTTTTATTTTTATTTTCAGATTTGAGTTTGTTCTTCAAGGTGTTATCTTTTCTTCTTCCTTCTTTCTTTTTATTATTCTTAAATATGGCTTAATACTCTTCTCCATTTCTGTACACCACAATACCAAGCTATCACTGCTTGGGAGCTCTCTGAAGAGGCTATGTGGTATGCAAAAGGCTAGAATTCTCATCCTTTTAATGTGTTTATGTTAAGGGTATATATACATCAATATACACTGCAATATTTACCACCAGAGATCACACATTGATTAAAGAGATACAAAATTTTGGCATCATTTCTAAACTTAATAAAAATAAAACTACCCCCAAAAAAGGAGCTGCTTACCCTAAATGTGAAACAAGCAGTATATTCAAAAATTTACACCCAATTTTTCTGCTCTTGTCATGTAATAGCAGACCTATTTACAATGGCAAAATCAAATTATGCTTTTTCCTTCTTTCATTCCTATTCTGGATTGTTGTTCATTTTAGTACTCCTCTTTTGATCTTATCAGGAAGGACTTATACTGTATAGAATGTACAAATATAAATGAAATTGTAATCTAATCAGACAATAAAATACAAAATAGTGGGAAATTGTACTAATTTTCAGCAATTACATCACTGAAATTCAGCAACATGGCCGCTTTTGATGATATACAGAAAGAACTGAAGAAGCTTCTTGGATGAGAAGTGAAATGTTTTTTTAAAAAATAATTTTTTATTTTTTATTTTCAAAACAAACATGACACATGAAATCTTATTTCTTTACATACTGTAGAAAGTGTTTCAGTTGGTTACAAAAAGCTTTCGTGCATCTCTTCCACCGTCATCAAGTATAGTTCATATTAACTCAGGTATTTTAACTCCAATGTTTATATATGTTACCATCATCATACCTCCAGTTTCATTTGACTATCATTGTTTAGATGTCCTTCATCTTAAAATATACCAAAATTAAATACATAACCACATACTGGCATTTCATTTAGTATTTCTAAAATCTTCTAATAGTACTGAGTCCTTATATCCTATTCTAGCTAAATATCCATAATATTTAGTAACAAAATTTTCCAATCCTCCTTTTCAAAACACTGTTTGCAATTTACATCCAGTTTCCTTATGATGTACCCATACCTATATATAAATTATTTATCATTATCCAGAAGTGAAATGTTTTTAAGGGGGGAAAAAAATAAGAAAGTCCAGGAATCTTTTGGAGAAGCACCTTTGGGACCACCGTGACCTGTGTGATTGAGAATCTCTATAGATAAAAAGAAAGAATTTCTAAAATGTAATTTGTTGGAGTTCTGCTGGAAAGCTATCATATAAATCTTCATAAAATATTGCACATTCTGTTGCCATTTGGTTTGTTCATTTTAAGATGGTCCAAATCAACTGAGGTGACTCACAGCATAACAAAATAACAAAAGTACAGTCAATTTTTTTTTAAAAAAAACCCTTAAACATGATGGTGGATCTGATGAGAAACAACAAAACATATTATGCACCCTACCCACGCAGTCACAGAGCTTGGCACAACAGCCAAGCTCTTTCAAACCCTCTAAAAGTCATTATTCAGCAAAGGTGACACATAGCTTCTAATGTTTCCACTTGGTATGGAAGAGTATTACCTAATAATGCATTAATTGACTGCACTTGAAAGGAACATCAGATAAAAACCATTATGTCTGGCATCCTCATACTGTGTGCTTATTTATCCCATTGTTGGAAGAAATGTCCTTCTGGGTTCAGTTCTAAGTGGGGAAAAAGACACTGGAAACATGGGGGCTGTTTTGGAAAGGTGGTTTGAATGGTGGACAGGATCACATGCCTTGAAGATGTTGGGTGAAGAAGAAGAAAAAGGGCAGAGACGCTGAGAGTCCCTGGGTTTTATAACCTCTCTGGGCTATTGGATTTGAGCTTGTATTCTGATTGGTGGTCAGACTTCCATGGGGCCATGCAGGGGCACCTTTGTAGGCTCTCCTGAGTCCCAGGCTTGGTTGAGCTTTGCTGGGTGATGCAATCTTCTCAGGTGCCATGTGGTGAGATGGGTAGAGGGCTAATCCTACCACTTTGTTAGATTTTAGGTGAGGGCATTTGCCTATGAATAAACCTAGCTATCTCTTTATCTCTTCATTCATTTCATTTCATTCATTTATTATATTTATATATATCTTAAATGCGGACATCTGCTGTGGGCCATTGAGGATGGCGGAAGCTATTAAGAGTGAGTCTGCTTCCTGCCTAAAACATGTTTCTCCATTTCTCATCCAGGGAAATTTAAAATATTCTGCCTTTTTAATATTTCCTAGAATATTTCATTTTTCTAGGGTGCTAACTTCCTACACCATTACACATTGATGGTGCATGTGTAACGCCTCAATATCAGAGAATAAATTTGACTGGATTTAAAGTAGGCAATGAAAGCCGCCATTTTGGGCAAATAAGTTTAGATTCCTTTGTAACATTTACTTCTGCTCTAATTGACTAATAAGAGCCATTCCTCGGTGGTGGTGTTCCGAAACACTTAGTAATTCAATTGTCTACTTCATGAATTAATGCCTCTGCTTTGCTCCATTATCTCTCTTCTGCTTTACTGTTATTGCTGTTGGTCTCATTAGCTGGCAATCATCCACTCTTCTGTCTCTCTTCTAAGCCTTGCAAACTGATTCAGATTTTCTGCCCTTATTTTCATCCCAAGATATTTGCATCATTTTATCCGGACAGCTCTAGATTTTTGTTCAGCTTTGTCTATGATGCATGATGGCAGCTTTTGTGTGCAGATGTTTCCAACAATTTCATCCTTGATATCCAAGGATGCGTTCTTGGATTCATTTCCGAATGGTCTACACAGCCATCTTAAGATGTCGAGACTTCAACTCCCAGAATTCCATAGCTATTTGAAGGTGACTGAGGTTGAAAAGCAAGGAATTCTGGGGACTGAAGTCCACATGTCTTAAAATTGCTAAGATTGGCAATCCCCAGTCTACAAAATATTGCAAATAGAGATTCAGCTGGAGGGTCCCTTTCAGAAAGTCCCCTTCAGAAGGGAACCAAATTTATCATTTCATTTTCAATTTTTATGTAGCACAAGATAGAAAAATTTTGTTGCATTTTTTTTATTGCTTAGGAAGCATTAGAAAAACAAATAACACTATAAAAATAACCTATGATTAATCATGGTAAAAAGTTATGGCATTTATTCTTAGACAAACATAATTTTATTTACTTTTTATTTCTTCAGTGGATTAAATTTTAATATAATTTAATCCATTGAAGCAAAAAAACCAAGATTAGACTTAGCTTGGAGTAAACTCTGTTAACTATTAAGAAAGAGTGATAGAACCGTATTGCCTCTTATATGCACTTAGGCAATTCTGATTCTATATTTTTTTTGAACTTTATGTTGCAATAGGCTACTTCGTCCTCCTTTTCTTTTGACTGATGCTATGTAGCACTATTTTGTTGGCAGCTGTTTTTGAAATCTTTTATTGTGCAAGTAGTCCTCAACCTGTGACCACAATTGAGCCCAGCATTTCTGTGGCTAAGTGAAACATTTGTTAAGTGGATTTTGCCCCATTTTACGAGCTTTCTTGTCACAGTTGTTATACGAATCACTGCATGACTAAATGCCGAAGGCGCATGAAACTGTTACCTTCCCATCAAAGGTGGTTCCTATTTGTCTACTTGCATTTTTTATGTGCTTTCGAACTGCTAGGTTGGCAGAAGCTGGGACAAGTCACGGGAGCTCAATCTGTTACGCAGCACTAGGGATTCGAACCGACACGTTCAGCGTCTTAGCCAGTGAGCCACTGCGTCCCTTTACCTTTCCTACACTAGCTCAGTGCTAATGTGGGACAAAAATGCAGCTAAATGCGCTATAAAACTCTATATACAATCATATAAAACTGATACATATAGGTGTGTTACGGGGGGTGGAATGCTTAGATATCTTACTTAACTGAATTAATTTTAGAATAGCAATAGCAGTTAGACTTATATACCGCTTCATAGGGCTTTCAGCCCTCTCTAAGCAGTTTACAGAGTCAGCATATTGCCCCCAACAACAATCCGGGTCCTCATTTTACCCACCTCAGAAGGATGGAAGGCTGAGTCAACCCTGAGCCGGTGAGATTTGAACAGCCGAACTGCAGAACTGCAGTCAGCTGAAGTAGCCTGCAGTGCTGCATTTAACCACTGCGCCACCTCGGCTCCCTAGAATATGTCATAAAGGTGTAATGATATCGGAAATCTATTGAAATTGCAAATGAACGCCAGTAGGTGGTTGTGTCTTCTAATATAAATGATTCTAAATAAAAACATGTTTAAACAATGAGAATTATGGTACAGGGATAGGAAAATACATAACTTTTCTTTCTTGACTTAAAATGTACAACATGATTTGAATGAAGTATATGTAAGGATTGTGGAAGAAATGCACAGAATATATTTGTCACCAATCGATAACGCTTTCAACAAGATGTAATGAAAGATGATTTTTTTCTTGTTTTTTTTTAACTAAAACAATAAGAAATTTTCTTTTAAAAATGCAGCTAAATGCTCTATAAAACTCTATATACAATCATATAAAACTGACTGGACACCAGAGGTAATAAAAGATGGGGACACAGCTACAGTACTTTGCAATTATTCTACCAGATTGTAGCAATTAGGCAAACCACACTGAGTTTCCTGCATTGCATGTATGTGTGAGAGAGAGTGTGAGCCGGTGTACACACACACACACACACACACAGAGAGAGACTGGCCCAGATGCCTGCTTTTACTCAGACATTTCTTGTGGCCTTGTCAGTAAATGCATGGCTGATTGCTTTTCCCTTTGCCCCCACCTAGGTATACACTGAATACTGATAGATAGTCAGTGTCAGGCAGGCCCAAGATACAGGGCTATTATTAGTAAATCTCCCTTAAGGGGTTCCCGTCTCCCCCGGCACTGTTGCTAATTCCTTTCCATTACTGTGAATGATCAAACTGAAATCCAAAAAGAAGACTTAGCTCAGAGGAAATTGCTTTCACTTTTACCTTCTCCTCCTCACCTCAGGCGTCTCGGAAAACTTTGCAACTCCACATCTACCTCTGGATGAATCTAAACCTTTTGGAAATTTAAAAATGTAGGGCCCCGAGGTTGTAGAAAGATAAGTTAACTTATCCTTAAGAGGTGACTATGCAGCCTTCTCTTAAAACACCTCCAGAAATGGACAACTCACAACCTTCACAAGTAGACGGTCTTCCCTTAAAACACCTCCAGAAATGGATAATCAAAACAGCCACCATGTTTCCAGTGTCTTTCTCCCTACTTGGAACTGAACCCAGAAGGACGTTTCTTCCAACAATGGGATAAATAAGCACACAGTATGAGGATGCCAGACATAATGGTTTTTATCTGATGTTCCTTTCAAGTGCAATCAATTAATGCATTATTAGGAAATATTCTTCACAAGTAGACGGTCTTCCCTTAAAACACCTCCAGAAATGGACAACCCACAACCTTCACAAATAGACAGTCTTCCCTTAAAACACCTCCAGAAATGGACAACCCACAACCTTCACAAGTAAGACGGTCTTCCCTTAAAACACCTCCAGAAATGGACAACCAAAACAGCCACCATGTTTCCAGTGTCTTTCTCCCCACTTGGAACTGAACCCAGAAGGACATATCTTCCAACAATGGGATAAATAACTACACAGTATGAGGATGCCAGACATAATGATTTTTATCTGATGTTCCTTTCAAGTGCCATCAATTAATGCATTATTAGGAAATACTCTTCACAAGTAGACAGTCTTCCCTTAAAACACCTCCAGAAATGGACACAACCTTCACAAATAGACAGTCGCACTGTTGGACAGATCTCACCATTGCTCCTTGTATTTAAGTGAAAACTAGGTAGCGGCAGCTAATGTCTCATCGTAGTTTCTGTGTAAAGGAAAATAATTATTGACAATCTTCACTGTGGCATCCTCTTATGTAGTTTAGTGTATGGCACAGGGCTTGGATACCTGAGAGATGCAGTGTCTCAATTATACCTGCTTGCTCAATAAGTACCGTATTTTCCGGAGTATAAGACGCACTGGAGTATAAGATGCTCCAAGATTTTGAAGAGGCAAATATTTTTTTAAAAAGTTTTTGCACTCTGCAGATCTTCCAAAAACGCCCAGTTTTTCGGGAAAACGGGCTCATTTTTTTGGTCAAAAAAGGGCAAGCATAGCCTTTAGGAGGCTTGTAGAGTGCTCCTGGGGGTTGGCAGGGGGCAAATATTGGCCCATTTTTTGCTCATTTTTGCCCTCCCCAGCACTCTGGAAGCCTCCTAAAGGCTATGTACAGCCATTTTTGCAAAGGGGGTAGGTTTCGGGAGGCTTCCCTGAAGGCTCCAGAGGGCAAAAAACGACCCTATGAGCAAACAGAAGTCACTTCCGTGTTACTCGTAGGGCCGGTTTTAGCCCTCTGGAGTCTTCAGGGAAGCCTCCTGAAGGCCCCTGAAGACTCCGGAGGGCTAAAACCAGCCCTATGAGCAACCCAGAAGTGACTTCCAGTTTGCTCATAGGGTCATTTTTTGCCCTCCGGAGCCTTCAGAGAAGCCTCCAGAGGGTGAAAAATGGCCTCAAAAGAAGGCTGAAGTCAGCTGGCCAGCATGCGCATGCGGGCTGGCCAGTTGGCAGGGCAAGCCTTGCGTGCCCTGAGAAATGGCTCTGTGTGCCACCTGTGGCACACGTGCCATAGGTTTGCCATCACGGCTATAAAGATTCTCATTCACCCAGGTCATGGTTGTCCCAAAGGAGCTTTTTCAAGAGGCAACTGGACTTTCTGGTTTTTCTTTGAAGATGTTTCGCTTCTCATCCAAGAAGTTTCTTCAGTGGAACAACTTGCTTCCAGAAGTTGTGAATGTCCCAACACTGAAAGTCTTCAAGAAGATGTTGGATAGCCATTTGTGTGAAACGGTATAGGGTTTCCTGCCTAGGCAGGGGGTTGGACTAGAAGAACTCCAAGGTCCCTTCCAATTCTGCTATTGTATTGTATTGCATTAAACATTTATCTCATGTTTCCCTGAGGGTTGTTTTCTCCAGTCTCAACATCCACATTCCTTGGCTTAAACATTGTATTATATTCATAGCTTTTCTCCGCATCTTTCCTTCTAGAAGTGATTTCCCCAAGATTGTACACAATACTTGGGTTGTGGTCTCACCAGTGTAGAGTTGAATGAAGACTTAATATGTTTTTGATGCCTTAACTACCTGCATTAGTTCTTAGCTTCTTCATCTCATGCTGCTAATTCATGTTCAGTTGGGTGATGACCACTCCCAAATTCTTTTTGTTTTAGTTAAAGTTTTTATTTTTTAAACAAATATAAACAACACAAAACATGTTAACATAACATAAAAACATCTTCCATTCCATACAGTGTGTCGATTGGTTACAAGGTTTTTGTGCATCCTTTCCATAGTCATCCCTTAAATTTTATATAAAGTCACATATTATCAATTCTCTTCTATCTTCAATTTTAGTTTTACTCTACTTCTTTTGGGGTGTTCTCTTCTCTAATAATAAAATTTATCTCACCAATTTTGACGCTCTGTCTCTCCTCCACTGTTTCCATTTCAGTGGGCTGTCCCAACATTGTGCAGCTTCATTAGCTGCTTCTCTTGTAGCTGAAAAAAAGCTTCTCCTGGATCAATCAGGGGCTTTGCGATGCCGCTGAGATCAGCAGGATGTACTCTTCTCTATCACCATCTCTACAGGACAGTTTAGGTCCAAAAAGGACTATCCAGCAACAGAGATTTCAACAGCAATCTTGGAGCTCCAAGATTGCATCTTGTGTTGTAGCGACGTCAGCCCTGGAAGCCTGCCTCCACACCCAAATTCTTGTAGCTTCCAAGTCATAAATTTTGCCATTTTATTCCTACTTAATATTTTACTCCCAAAATATATAGTCTATTACCGAGATGGCAAACCTATGGCATGTGTGCCAGAGGTGGCACACGCAGCCATATTTGCTGGCATGCCCCAGTCATCTTCAGAGTGCATGTGCGTGCCAGACAGCTGATTTTTGACCTTTTGGAAGACTGGGGGATGCCGTTTTCGCCCTGCCCAGGTTTCAGAAAAGCCTCCGGAGCCTGGGGAGTGTTGGTGCATGCATGTGGGGGGGGGCACATTCACAGGTGGCTGGGGAGGATTAAATTGGTGTGGGCACGCGTGCCACACAATTTTGGCACGCCATAAGAAAAGGGTTTGCCATCACTGATCTATTACATTTCTCTCTGTGAGAAGTGGGCATATTTTTCCTCTCAGGCTATGTGTCAACTTGTCCGGATTACTGAATTGTCATTCTGTCTACCAGCCCTCCTAATTTTGTATCATCTACAAATTTGAGAAACAATCTCCCAATCTCACTGTCATATTAGTGTATTAGTATATTTTCCCACCGTCAAAGTTCTTTTTCCTTGTTTGTAGACATTTATTTCAAAAGCATGGAAACAATAACCTCCTTTTTTGAGTCGAGGCTACAGATTGCATTAATTTAAAGACAATACTGTGTTAATGTTTTTTCCCCACCATTTGTGTTGTTCTCCCTTTGGTTTCCATAGTTTCTAGGCTGTTTCGGTGAGATATCTTTCCTGTTACCTAACATCCAAGCTGTTGCCTCTGGAAAAAAAAAACCCAACATTTTGCTTCACTCAAGGCATAGAAGCAACGCAATTCCATGGGTAACAGTTAAGATTGGGGTTCGTAATGAGCTTGTGCCTTTGCTGTGGGCAGTGATTGGGTGGCTCTCATGATTTTGCTGTAATCAGCTGTATAATTTGCCCCCTTGAAGCTTTTAGGCTGAATGGTATCACTCAGAAATCAAACTGTAGCCAGTGCTGCTAACTGAACGAAGAAACTGGCAATGCACAGTGTCATGATTATTTACTATAACTACAATTAATGACAAACCATCCAATCAACTGCCCATACATCCACCCCGTATCCCATGGAAATGGACGGTATATAAAACTGGGTAATAGATAAATAAGTCAGATGAAAGGGACTTGTCAAAGGACAAATTGCAGCTATTTAGCTTTGCATCAGCTGGAATTATGTCAACTTGTTCCGAGTTGCATAATTACATGCCTGGTCTTTTGCTGGCACGAGATCTCAGAACACTCTACTTTAGAACAGCCCCGCCATCCAGGAAATCGTTATCTGTAATATCAGAGAAGAGAAGCCAGAAGGACAAGCTGCTTTACACAGCTTGCCCGCAGAAAAAGTCTTCTTCCCTTCCAAGCTCTTTTCATTTCTCTCTCCCCCCCTTTTACCGGGGTCACTGTTGCTCCTGCTTTTTGGAAAGCATTAATTATATCTGAACCAATTTCTCCTATTCTGATTCCTGTTTGTTCTACGAGTTTACTCTGCTTCACATAAGGGCCTCCCCCTGCCTCTCCTCGTCCCCCAAATTGACACACAGGAGATATTTTGCTCGCGGGTCCCCCGGGAGGATGTCCACCGGTGGTGTGTTCCAGATCCCGTTCCAACCGGTATGGTTGGAACGGGCCCAGCAGCATCCACATGGACGCCAGTGACGTGCAGTGAGGTTTATGCCTGGTGAGGCTCAGCTGGGCATCCTTTTGCGAAGCAGGGCAGCGTTCGGCCTCGGCGGTGGGGGGGGGGATTTGCATCGCGGGAGCCACCAAGTGCCCGGGTCTGCAGCAAAGGCGCTTGGCGGCTCCCGCGATGCAAATTCCCACCCCCCCACCGCCGAGGCCGAACGCTGCCCTGCTTCGCAAAAGGAGGAGCGACTCCTTCCCTCCTAGTTCCCCTGTGGGTGGCTGGAAATGTCCGTGCATTTCAGCCAGCCACAAAATGCTTAGCCGGGGGTTTCCTTAAGAGCCAGACGGGAGAAGCCCTCGCCTCTTTCTTGTGGAGATGGGCACTTTGCATCGCGGGAGCTGCCAAGCGCCTTTACTGCAGACCTGGGCGCTTGGCGGCTCCCACGATGCAAAGTGCCCCGCCGCCCACCCGCTGACCTGGCCTGCGGCCGCTGCTTCTCCAAGCTCCGCCGCTGGAAGTCTCGGATCGCCTCTGGGGGAAGGCTGAGTGAGAGCAGCGGGGCACTTTGCATCGTGGGAGCCGCCAAGCACCCAGGTCTGCAGTAAAGGCGCTTGGCAGCTCCCGCGATGCAAAGTGCCCGTCTCCACAAGAAAGAAGCGAGGGCTTCTCCCGTCTGGCTCTTAAGGAAACCCCTGGCTAAGTGTTTTGTGGCTGGCTGAAATGCACGGACATTTCCAGCCACCCACAGGGGGACTAGGAGGGAAGGAGTCGCTCCTCGGGAGTCTATCTAGCCAGCAGCCCCAGGAGACCCCCCCACCCCCCAGAGAAGAATTGGGGCCACCAAAGCTCCCACACCCACCCACCTTTGGGATGCAAGAGACAGCAAGGGAATCTGGACCCTGGGAAGGTTGGGGAGGGGTGAAGAGCAAACCTCCTCCTTCTCCCCCACTCCTCTCTCCTTTGAAGCGCGCCCTCCGAAATAACCCGCCCAACGTAAGCGTGCTCAAGAAGACATGATTGGCTGCTTCCAGATCAGGAGGCGGGAGAATTAGTGCCTCTTTTGCATCTGAACTTCTTTGCCTTTTAACTCTTTCTTAACTTTTAGAAGGCAAAAAATTCCTTATGGAAAAGAGGCCCCGCGTTCTCTCGCCTCCTGCTTTGGTTAACACTAAGCAGACACCAAGCCACTGTGACCTGGAATCTGGTAGCAACTATCTTGGCTTTAATTATTTTTTAAAAAATATTTAAATTTCTTTTCTTTTCCTGAGGAGAGTGGTGAGGCTCTGCCTCCCTTGCCTCTAGTGACTGCACGTCCCTGATGGACGCGTACAGTGTACGCATGCATCTTAGTGGCTCCGCCAGCCTCCGTGATGCTCAAGCTGCTCAGCGGAGCATCACGCAGGCGTGTACACGCCATACACATGCATGGAAGCGCCGAAGACTTAAAAGACAGTTAAGGAGCTCGGGTGGGTGGGTGGGCCCTCCGGAGCACTGTATCGTACCGGTATCCAGTGCTCTGGGCAGGCTCCAGTACACCTGTACTGGGCATACTGCCTGCAACCCACCACTGATGTCCATGCAAAACGTTGGCTTGCCAGATTCTATACAGCAATGGCTAACCTTTTTGTCATCATGTGCCAAAAGGACATGCACACGTGTGACAGCATACATGTGCGTGCTCACAACCATAATACAATGTGCTCCCGACACCACCCCGCATGCACCCCATCCCCCAAACATGCATGTGCAATCCCCCTGCTCCATTTTGGGCCTAACAGGCCTCCCTTTAGCCTCCTGGGACCAAAAATGGGGTGCGGGGGTGCACCCCCCTGTGCTCCCCCTGCCCCGTGCATGCACGAGTGACCCTTCCCACACATGCATCCACGTCTCCTGCATGTGCCCCAACCCCCCATTCATGCAGACATACCTCCCACATGCACACCAGCCCCTGCACATGCACCGCAGAGACCCAAAAATCAGCTGACCAACAGGAGGAAATGCACATGTGTGGTGGAGCTGAGCTGGGGCGACAGTTTGCATGCGCATAGAGAGGGCTCTGTGTGCCACTTGTGGCATGCATGCTATAGGTTCGCCATCACGGCTATAGGAACAACTCAACAAAGCCGGGAGGTGAGTTGTCTTCAGGACCGAATGCACTATGATCTTTTTATTCCAGATGCAATAGGGGCAGCATGTCAGCCCTGGCACTCTCAGTGGCTTGCAGCTGCCATTCCACTGGTGGGGCAAGTCATGAAGGGGACTGCTACTTTACCTGCTTGCCTGCCTGCCTGTTCCTCTCTCTTTCAATTGCCTTATGTATGAACGTGCATTAGAAATAAAGAAAAAGTAGAAGAAGGTGTTCAGAGCAGAAAATTGCTCAGCAGTTTGAATACAGGTAGTCCTTTACTTACGGTCACGATTGAGCCCAAAATTTCCATCGCTAAACAAGACAGTTGTTAAGAGAGCCGTGCCCTGTTTATGACCTTTCTGCCACAGTTGGTAAGTGAATCATGCAGTCGTTAAGTGAATCTGGCTTCCCACATTGACTTTGCTTCTCGGAAGCAGGCTGGGAAGGTTACAAAAGATGATTAAAGGTAAAGTAAAGGTTCCTCTCACGCATATGTGCTGGTCGTTCCCGACTCTAGGGGGCAGTGCTTATCTCCGTTTCAAAGCCGAAGAGCCAGCGCTGTCCGAAGACATCTCCATGGTCATGTGGCTGGCAGGACTAAATGCCAAAGGTGCACAAAACGCTGTTGCCTTCCCACCAAAAGTGGTCCCTATTTTTCTACTTGCATTTTTACATGCTTTGGAACTGCTAGGTTGGCTGGGACAAGTAACGGGAGCTCACTCCATTACGTGGCACTAGAGATTCGAACCCCTGAACTGCCAACCTTCAGATTGACAAGCTCAGCGTCTTAGCCACTGAGCCACTTCGTCCCATGATTAGATAATCCCAAAACACTATCCTAAATACATGCCAGCAGAGAAGCACCCTAATTTTGATCACATGACCATTTACACTTCAGTTTGAGATGGAGACAACACAGACTCACCCCCCAACAGCCTGCACCCGTCTTCAGCAGTGAAGGGACACAGGGCAGAAAACATCCTGCGCCCAAGAAGGCTCCAAACTCATTTGCACTACTCAGGTGATCCTCAGGGCACAGATAAACCTCCTAATGGCCTCAATGACACTCTAAAAGGATGCAAATGACCAGCTGTCTGCAAGGAATATAAACCTTTCCATTCCCCCACCATCCAGTCAGAGCTGAAGAAGCTTCTTGGATGAGAAGCTAAATGTCTTCGAAGAAAAAACAAGGAAGTCCAGTTGCCTCCTGAAAAAGCACCTCTGAGACAATTTCGGAGAGCTTCAAAATGGGCTGGGATGATAGAGAGATGTTGTCAGGCGTGCCTCATTCAGTATCCAAGAAAGAAACCCCCCCCCAACTCCATTTAATTAGAGAAAAGGTACTTTTACTGGACATGAAATGAAAACAGCGAAAGTGAAGCAAGATCTGAAGCAAAAAAAACGTGAACTTGGACATACCAAACATTTACCCAAATCCCCTCCCCTCCAGTTATCCTGACCCAACTCCCAAATATGTAATGCAGGGTGCATCTTCGGGTGGCTTCATTCAGCAGGTATATAGAGACAGTTGGCCTTGACCAAATCAAAACACAAGCAATCAGCATGCCTAGAAGATGGTGAGAACAAAACTCCCTTCTTCGAGATATCTCCACCAGCACGTTTCCCCTCCCAAATACCATGAGTCCCCACCCTCCCCGTTACTATGGCAGCCGATAGCAAGCATGCGAGATAGAGGCTGACAGATGTCCTCGTGAGAACATTTTGCTCAAAAATTGGTAGCAGGAACATCTTCGTGCAGTGCTGAAGTAGGACGGGAGAGTCGGCCATTGTCTTTGCTCCCTGAATTGGCTGCGTGTCACAGCAAGATCTAAATTTCTTAATTCATTTCACCAGTTTGTATTCTTAGACTATTGTTTCTTCATGCTCTGCATCAGTGG
This sequence comes from Thamnophis sirtalis, assembly GCF_051295495.1. NCBI lineage: Eukaryota > Metazoa > Chordata > Lepidosauria > Squamata > Natricidae > Thamnophis > Thamnophis sirtalis. The sequence continues at coordinate 13,432,395 of NW_028261390.1, forward strand.
TGGGGTTGAATTTTTTTTACTACCGGTTCTGTGGGCGTGGCTTAGTGGGTGTGGCATGGCTTGGTGGGCATGACGGGCAAGGATACTGTAAAGTCTCCATTCCCTCCCCACTCCAGGGGAAGGATACTGCAAAATCCCCATTCCCTCCCAATCAGCTGGGACTTGGGAGGCAGAGAATAGATGGGGTGGGGACAGTCAGAGGTGCTATTTACTGATTCTCCAAACTACTCAAAATCTCCACTCCTGGTTCTCCAGAACTGGTCAGAACCTGCTGAATACCACCTCTGCTCTGCACCTATTGTGTTAATCTTTGTCTCTGCCCTAAATTACTCTTCTTTTTCCTATCTACTACCGTACATCTTTACCTTGTAGATCTAATTCAGCTCAAGTGCACAGTTGCAGTCTTCGAATTTGCGCATGTTGCTCAGATCATGTCTGACTTTGACAATCACGAAGACGCTAATATTTTCATCATGCAGGAGAAGTAGGGGGGATTCCCAGATCAGCGTGGCTCCAAATTATAACACTATAATACATTCATCGCAGGGGTAAATCCAATCTGTTTATTACAAATACATGTTTCACTCTGTATTTTGCCATATTGCAATAGCAGAGTACATCTTTAGGAGAGATTTCTTATTTACTTAATCCTCTCCCTTTGATATCCTTTCCTCTCTCTCCCTCTCCTTCTCTCCTATTAAACCACTTACACTACCAGCTGAGCTTTTGCATTTGACAAGGAGATACAGCTGTTTGTAAATACATTCCCCCCACCCCACCCTTCCTTTCAGTATTATCACTGTAAAACAAGACTTGCCACCCAGGGACACTGATTCCTTCTTGCTCCTTCCCTTTTAAGGCAGTTTCCCTGCTTCATCTTAAAGAAATCGCTGCACATGTTGCTCTCTTGGTGAATAATAAACTATTCTGACCTAGATTCTTCCACCTACCGTTTTTATAACAGACTCCATAAATGGTTGTGACAAGATAATATTCTATGATGGCCATTTCTTGACATCTCTGGAGCAAAATGCTTGAAATACCCCAACTGATGTTGGCAGAAAGAGCCGGGAAAGGAACTTGGTACCTTTACTTGTAAGTGAGGGTCTGTTGTGGGGTGAAGAAACACATTCAGGAAAGCAGCTGATTTCGCTGTCACTCACTTGATGAATCTGTGGCAGGGAAGCCTCTTGCCACAGTGTCTTGAAACTGCCAACATGAAAAATGATGATGTTGGGGGGGGGGGGTTACTGTTTGAGAGAGCAAACATATAACTTCACGTTCGTACATATAACATTCACATTTCAGATTCCATAAGATGATTCCTCTAAAGCTCGGACATGTCACAATTATTAAGAGATGGAATATTCTTGTAGCTTCTGCAGGTGAAGACATCGGATGAATTTAGTTGGGATCAAATCAGAGGCGGGTTGCTCCCGGTTCAGCCAAACCGGTAGTGGAATTCAGGCCTGGGTCACAGAACCAACAGCAACCCAGGCCTGCCACACCTCCGAACTGGTTCCCTCACCGTCGCTGGGCCGCCACCATTTTGGTTTTTAGTGACTGCGTGTGCGTAGTTCACTGTAAATTGTTCTGCCCATGCGTGAAGAACAATTTACATTGAACAGCGCACACGTGCACCAGGGGTGGGTTGTGGCTTCTTCTACTACCAGTTAGCTCAGGGACGCGCTTCGGGCACGTGCGCACTTGTTGCGCGCTATGCATGTATGTGCAGTAGGTGAAAAAAAGCTTCTGCACATGTGCAGAAGCAAAAAACAAGATGGCGGCATCATAGGCACCACCGATAGAACCAATTTGGGGGCATGGCCGGCTGAGTTGCTACCTACTTGGCCAAAGTAGTCTAAACTGGTAAGAACCCACCTCTGGCGTGCACGTTATGCATGGTTTGCAAACCGGTAATAAAACCAGCAGCAACCCTCCCCTGGATCAAATGCTAAGCAGAAGTGAGCAGGGGAAGATATCTAAAGAGAACAAAGGCTGCTGAAGTTCAAAACCATCCTGGAAGAAGGAAATCACTTATTTAATGTGCATGAATGTTTCTATGGAGTCGGGAAGCCCTGTCCTGACTACAGGGGAGACACTACTTTTTAAAATATGGTCACACTAACGTATTATAATCAGACCAAAGATAGCATGACTGTGTGTGATGTCTCCCTTGGACGACTCCTCAGATTCTTCCTCGGAGGTAGCTCAAGGAAGGATGAGCTCATTCCTGGCATGTCAGGAACTGAGTTAATTAATGACTCTGAACAGCTAGCCAAAAGAGATTTACAGGAGGCTTCAGCTGGGGACAGCTTGAAGTGGCAGACGGTCAGTGAAGAGGAGGAGGAGGAGGAGGAGGATCTGCCTTCCATGGTGGATCAGAGAGCATGCAGAACAGAGAAAAGACAAGAGCAATGGAGATCTGCCAGATTACTCGGGAGAAGGCCCTGCCTGTCTTGATGAGTGCACTGGAAAGCTATTTATCACAGTAGGCAGAGGGAGGCATTGCTGGGAACAACATGTTGGTTTTCTGGAGGTGTGTTTATTCATCGTGCTTCCTGCTCGACTTTGTCCCTTGGAGACTGTGAACTTCTCTTGCCAAGTGAGCTCTTTTGAGTGTATTTCACTTTGGCCTGGTGGATTTAAGTTTGTTTGATGGAGTTATTTGTTGGAACAACTGCCCATTGTTTTAATGGACTGTTGGCCATTGTTTTGTGAACTAATTTTGGCCTGCTTGTGGCTGGATTTATTTGGGACAGTTCTGAAGCTGGATGAAGGGAATTGCTGGGGAACATTAATACATTCTCTAAACCACACTGACATGTTTCTGTGAGTGGGGCAACACACTCTGTATAACAGTTGCTAAATGGCTTCTATTGCTCTTATTTGCTGTATACCTCAGACCCTGATTGATAGAATGGGACAACTTGCTGTGGCGGGACAGATCACAGAGGCCAACTTGCCATGGGACAATTGACCACAGGACAATTCCACATGGGATAACTCAATGTGATAAATATTATCTGCCATAGTTTCTCTGACATTATTTCCAGTGACAAAAATGGAAATAATCTGGAAGAAACAGTGGCAGATAACATTTATTGCATCACGTTACCTGTGGATTGTTCTGCAGTGAGTGTACCTAAATCTTTAATACTAGCTACTATTTTTAGTTTATATTTTCATTTCAATGCCTCCACTTCTTCTTTACTATGGTTATATAACATAATTTCTGATTTTTTCCCAAGTTTATTTGTAATCCACTATATTTTCCAAATTCATTCAGATGTAAATATATCCTCTCTATGATAATTATGGGATTTTGAAATGTTAATAATGTATCATCTGCAAATAAATTTATTTTAGGTTTCTTTTGTACACCAATTCCTTCAATCAATAAGTCGTCTCTAATTACATTTGCCAAAACCTCCATCAATAATGCAAATAAAACTGGGGATAAAGGGCAACCCAGTTTCATTCCCCAGCTTCAGGTTATTGTGTCTGTATAATATTTATGGCTATACTCGCTTTATTCTCTGAATATAGTTGGTTTATCACTTGCCTACATTTTTTTCCCCAAAACCTAATTTCATGTAGTGATTTGATTAATGACCACAATAACTTACAACCCAAATTCCAGGCCTAATTGTGGTCATTAAGCAAGGACTACCTGTAAGGGGAAATAACCAACATGTAACCAGAATGATTAGGAGACTGGAGGCTAAAACATATCAAGAACGGTTTGCAAGAACTGGACATGGCGTGTCTAGTGAAGAGAAGGATTTAGTGAAGAGAAGGATTAGGTGAGACATGATAGCAGTCTTCCAATATTTGAGGAGCTGCCATGGAGAGGAAGTGGTCAAGCTATTTTCCAAGGCACCCGAAGGCCAGACAAGGAATAATGGATGGAAACTGAACAAGGAGAGAATCAACGTAGAAATAAGGAAGAACTTTCTGACAGTGAGAACAATCAACCAATGGAACAGTTGGCCTTCGGAAGTTGTGGGGGCTTCATCACTGGAAGCGTTCAAGAAGAGACTGGACTGCCATCTGTCAGAAATGGTGTAGGGTCTCCTCCTTGGGCAGGGGGTTGGACTAGATGACCTACAAAGTCCCTTCCAACTCTGTTATTCTGTAACATCTATGTTCTGCTTTTCTCCATTAGCTGGCCAGACTCAGGATTTACCTGAGAAGTGGAGCCCTGTTCTTTCTCACCCCTGCAATAGCAAAGTCCTGCTGCTATTCACCCTCTTACCTGGGACGAAGCAAAAGCATTAATCAGTCAGCAAAATAATAAGCAAGATGCACCAGAGAAAGGGTTGGTTTAATTAAGATCCTTTGTTTGGAACTGGGGAATTTATTACCTTCCGATTTGGTTAAGCCAAACGTGCCTCTCTGTTACTCAGAAGGTGGTTACAATTTCCCAGTCGGTTTAAGCTAGTAATTTAAACCATTTGGAGTTCATTATAGTCCACTTTTCTTTTTTTCTTTTTCTTTTACCTTCCATCAGGCAACCCTGACATAATGTCCGCCTTGTGCACCGTGATGCCTGTCACGGCAGAAAGCAGACGGAGGGATGGAATTAACTTTTTCCAGCCTACGTCTAAGCAGCCCTAGCTGGAGTTCCAGGAGGAAGACAATAAATCCTATCTTATTATATTGGGAATGAAATGTAACTAGGCTAATGACCATATGGATCAGGCTAATGCGAGCGGAGCTTAATTTAGTGACGGCATGAATAAAATGGAAGATTCTTACTTAATTATCCAGCAAAGACGTACATAATAGCATGGGTGCAAGATGACTCATCTTCTCAGCAGACAACCTTACAAACTGAACCCTGGTGGGGGGAAATGAAAAATATTCCACAGCCATTTATAAATACAGCTGTGAAAAGAGCCTGGTCGGAGGGTCATTTTGAAACTGGTTTTCCTGAATTAGTTGCCACCTGCCATATCATTTTCAGCTCCTTTTTCAATTTTCAGCAAGTGTTTATTCCCCCCCACTCTTCACTGGTATACACAGTATAGATAGTCCCCGGCTTATAAACATTTGTTTAGTGACCGTTCGAAGACTGGAAAAAAATGGTCGTTTTTCACATGACTGTTGCAGCATTCCCAAGGTCATGTGATCAAAATTTAGATTCTTGGTACTTTGATTCCTACCATGGAAGAATGGTTGCAGAAGCTGGTGGAGTTGGCTGAAACGGCAAAACTGACTATTTTGATTGAAGAAAAGAGCGTAAGTACTTTTGTTTACACATGGAAACCGCTTCTGAACTTCATGCTTGAGGTGGAAAAGAATGTAACTCTGACTTTGGGTTTTACAGATTAGATTGACAGATCTTTATACAATGACTTGCTCATACTAATATGGAAAAGTAGAAAGCTGTGATTTGATGTTAATGCCTTATTTCACTGTAACAGAGAGGTGGAAGTCAATGCTTCTTTCTCTCCCCCTCCCTAGCTTTCCTCACTTCACTTCCCCCTTCCCCCCCCTCACTGTTCTTCTATTTAATTTTCTATTTTCTATTTTATAATACTCTAAAGACAAAGGTTCCCTTGCACACATGTGCTAGTCGTTCCTGACTCCAGGGGGCTGTGCTCATCTCCGTTTCAAAAGCCAAAGAGCCAGCGCTGCCTGAAGATGTCTTCGTGGACAAGTGGTCTGCATGACTAAATACTGAAGACTCACAGAACGCTGTTACCTTCCCACCAAAGGTGGTTCCTATTTTTCTACTTGCATTTTTACATGCTTTTGAACTGCTAGGTTGGCAGAAGCTGGGACAAGTAATGGGAGCTCATGCCATTATGCGGCGTTGGGGATTTGAACCACCGAACAGCCGAAAAGCTCAGCATCTTAGCCACTGAGCCATTGCATTTCTCATAATATTTTATAACTTGATTAAAAACTGGTTTTTTTTAATGTGGATGCCTGGCCACTGGCTTATATTTATGAGGGTTGCAGTGTCCCGGGGTCACCTTTTGTGACATTCTGACAAGCAAAGTCAATATCAAAACCAGATTCACTTAACAACCATATCACTAAATTAATAGCTGCAGTGATTCAATACAATAATACAATACAATAGCAGAATTGGAAGGGACCTTGGAGGTCTTCTAGTCCAAACCCCTGCCTAGGCAGGAAACCTATCCAGACAAATGACTATTCAACATCTTCTTAAAGACTTCCAGTGTTGGGGCATTCACAACCTCTGGAGGCAAGCTGTTCCACTGATTGATTGTTCTCTCAGGAAATTTCTTCTAAGTTGCTTCTCTCCTTGATTAGTTTCCACCCATTGCTTCTTGTCCTGCCCTCAGGTGCTTTGGAGAATAGCTTGACTCCCTCTTCTTTGTGGCAGCCCCTGAGATATTGGAAGACTGCTCTCATGTCTCCCCTAGTCCTTCTTTTCACATACCCAATTCCTGCAACCGTTCCTCATATGTTTTAGTCTCCAGTCCCCTAATCATCTTTTTTGCTCTTCTCTGCACTCTTTCTAGAACAGTGTTTCTCGAATGCTGGCTGGGGAATTCTGGGAGTTGAAGTCCGGACATCTTCAAGTTGCCAAGGTTGAGAAATACTGTTCTAGAGTCTCCACATCTTTTCTACATCGTGGCGACCAAAACTGAATGCAGTATTCCAAGTGTGGCCTTACCAAGGCATTATAAAGTAAAATAAGACAAAAGTCATTTAACAGTTGTCTCACTTTTAGCAATGCAACTTTGTTGTAAGTCAAGGACTAGCTGTATATTTCAATTCGTTCCCATATAAATGAACTAAGGGAATTTTTCACTCACACCCCATCCCCACTGCCAATAGAGGGGGGAAATGGTCTATTCACCTGGCAAAAGTTTTAAAACGCTTCTTAATTATGCTAAAGGAAACCTTGACTGAAGCAAGAGACTGGCCTGGTATATTCTGAATTAAACTTCCAGCTTGTTCAATTCCAGGCTTAAGTGAAACATCTGAATTATTCCAAAGGAAGCAAAATGAGTTTCAACAAGACCAATAATTTCACAGTGGGAAGAAAAAGCCAGATTGGTATAATGGCTGGAATTGAAGCAACTTTGGCTGAGGCATTCTTCTGTCTAATGCATTTCGTGTGGTTGAGGTTTAGTTAAAAAGAGAGCAAGAGAGAGAGAGAGAGCTCAGAAAATATCAAACCAGGACTAAAAGCTGCCACTTTTAACCCTAAAGCAGCTGTCCTCAGCACAAATGGCACCAGATGCTTAAAATCACAGCTTCCAGCAGCCCAGTCAGAAAGATGAGGATGATAGGAGTTGTAGACCCAAACATCTGAAGATAAGGAGAAATTGCCCTAGAGCAGGAGTCTCCAAACCTGGCAATTTTAAGACTTGGGGACTTCAACTCCCAGAATTCCTCAGTATGCTGGCTGAAGAATTCTGGGAATTGAAGTCCACAGGTCTTAAAGTTGCCATGTTTGGAGACAGTTTCATGGCATTCTGTTGAGGGGAGTATGGATAAGTGCAAATATGGCACTTATCAGGTGTAAATTTTCGACCCAATAGCAGTTATTTGCTCTCCCCACCCGAATTTTCTCAACTTTGAAGAATGAATACAGTACCGGTAAGTGGAAATGTTTTCAGACATCTCTACTTGCCATCACATTGTTTTGTATGCAGAATTCTTTTTTTATGACAGTCATAGACCAGAGACCAAACAACTAAAAACACTCAATAAAATATACAATTAAAAGTTCTAGAATAAAATAATAAATAACATGAGAGAGCAAATAGCAATGGGCATTTTGAATCAGTATGAAATCTATTTCCCCAAATCTCTATATGTTAACGGAGTAACAGAATAACAGAGTTGGAAGGTACCTTGGAGGTCTTCTAGTCCAACCCCCTGCTTAGGCAGGAAACCCTAGATCATTTCAGCCAAATGGTTACCCAATCTCTTCTTAAAAACATCCAGTGTTGAAGCATTCACAACTTCTGGAGGCAAGTTGTTCCACTGATTAATTGTTCTAACTGTCAGGAAATTTCTCCTTAGTTCTAAGTTGCTTCTTTCCTTGATTAGTTTCCACCCATTACTTCTTGTTCTACCCTCAGGTGCCTTGGAGAATAGCTTGACTCCCTCTTTGTGGTTGGCAGCCCTGAGATATTGGAACACTGCTATCATGTCTCCCCTAGTCCTCCTTTTCATTAAACTAGACATACCCAATTCCTGCAACCATTCTTTATATGTTTTAGCCTCTAGTCTCCTAATCCTCTTTGTTGCTCTTTGCACTTTTTCTAGAATGTCAACATTTTTTTTATATCGAGACGACAAAACTGAGTATTATCAAGGTATTATCAAGTACTATTAACACTTCATGTGCTCTTGATTCTATCCTCTGTTAATGCAGCCTGGGACTGTGTAGGCTTTTTTGGCACCTGCAACACACTTCTGAATTTATTGTTGATTTATGTTTCCAGCCACTTGTCCACGAGAGTTTGAGGGTGAGGGAGGAAAATATCGTCAGAATAATTCATTGTGATTTATTTGTAGAAGTTCAGGGAGGTCTGAAAGGATGGGAAGTGGGACCAAGTTTCATGCAAACTCTGTGTTTTGTCTCTACTACACATGCACAGGGGGACACGGGGGCTCAGTGGCTAAGATGCTGAGCTTGTCGATCAGAAAGATGGACACTTTGGCGGTTTGAGTGCTGCATAATGGAGTGAGCTCTCATTACTTGCCCCAGCTTCTGCCAACCTAGCAGTTTGAAAGCACATAAAAATTGCAAGTAGTAAAATAGGGATCACCTTTGGTGGGAAGGTAACAGAGTTCCATGCGCCTTCGGTGTTTAGTCATGCCAGCCACATGACCACAGAGACGTCTTCGGACAGCGCTGGCTCTTCGGCTTTGAAACGGAGATGAGCACCGCTTCCTAGAGTCAGGAACAATTAGTACATATTTGCTAGGGGAACCTTTACCTTTACACATGCAGAAGTAATTGCTGTTTTATAAATTCTAGGATGATCAGAGGGCCAGACCCCCTGTTAATCTAGGATACATTATCAAGAAAGAGGAATTATTTTTGAACTCTACAATAAAGTAATTGATTGATTATGTGCCATCAGATTAGTACCAATTCACACAGAACGATGCAGAAAGAGAATCCAAAACAACGTCAATTTTCATGAATGGAATGATGATTGTTAATCAATTTTAGGGTGTGATTTTCTTTCAAGGAGAAAAGTGAAATAATCACTTGTAAATGTATACTTTGCTCCTGCTATTACTATAATGTCTTACTTGGGCAAGCAAGCAAGGACATCCTAAATGTATTTATACCTATTATATTTCCTATTTCTTAACTGCCTATTTCCTTCAGAAAGGGACCCTGGGTATCATACAATGGACTCAATATATAAACAACACATATCATTAAAATTAATTTTATAATATAATATTGTAAATAATAAAGAAATATAAATAATACAATTAATTATTGAGTCTGTCATCTTCACCTCTATAACTGTCCGGTTTGGCTCTGCAAACCAACAAGAAAGACACAGAATTCAGAGGATAATTAGAACTGCAGGAAAAAAAACAATTGATACCAACCTGTCTTCCATCGAGGACCTGTACATTGCACGAGTCAAAAAGAGGGCTGTGAAAATATCTACAGACCCCTCACATCCTGGACATAAATTGTTTCAACTCCTACCCTCAAAACGACACTATAGACCACTGCACACTAAGACAACTAGACACAAGGACAGTTTTTTTCCCCTGAATGCCATCACTCTGCTAAAGAAATAATTCCCTCAACACTGTTAAACCATTCACTAAGTCTGCATTACTATTACTATTAGTCTTCTCATCGTTCCTATCACCCATCTCCTCCCACTTATAGCAATAGCAATAGCAATAGCAGTAGACTTATATACCGCTTCATAGGCCTTTTCAGGCCTCTCTAAGCGGTTTACAGAGAGTCAGCATATTGCCCCCAACAATCTGGGTCCTCATTTTACCCACCTCGGAAGGATGGAAGGCTGAGTCAACCCTGAGCCGGTGAGATTTGAACCGCTGACCTGCTGATCTAGCAGTAGCCTGCAGTGCTGCATTTAACCACTGCGCCACCTTGGCTCTTATGACTGCAGGACTGTAACTTTGTTGCTTATATCCATATGATTTACATTGATATTGTTTCCTGATTGCTTATTTGTACCCTATGACTATCATTAAGTGTTGTACCTTATGATTTTTGACAAATGTATCTTTTATGCACACCGAGAGCTTATGCACCAAAGACAAATTCCTTGTGTGTCCAATCACGCTTGGCCAACAAAGAATTCTTCTTCTTAACATATTAAAATTTACTGAAGATTTTAAAAATTAAATTATAAAATATAGCATGAAAAAATTTCAATAAAGTAAAAAAAAAAATCCAAGATGGGCATTTAGCAATAGTTGTACAGGCAGGAGGGTTCCTCATGGAGCCCGCTAACCTCACAGTTGTGTGGTCCTTTGAGGCCCCCTGCAAGGCTACACAGCCACATTTTGACCCCTTTATGGGAGCCGGAAGAGTGGGGGCCTGCATCACTTCTGGGGGTGAGATGTTCCCTAATGCAAGAGCAAACACAGAGAAGGCTCTTTTCCTAGGCCCTGCCAGTCAAAACAACATCTTTTATGTTATGTTCTGGGTGAAGAATGGAGACGAGGCCTGAGTGACTTCTAACACCTCTTTATTCAATACTGCCTGTGAGGCAACTGTCGCTCCCTGGCTGGCACAGCTCCTTTTATAGGGAAGCTGATCAGCCCACAACCAATCATGAGAGAGTATTTTCCCGCTCCAATAGAGGACCAGACCGAGAACTTCAACTGACAACTATGTACAATTCATAATGTTGTGTAGTAGGCTTCAGTAGACAAGAACCAGACCAGCATGGCTGCAACAGCATTTATTGACTCAAAAATGGAACTGAGGAACTGCAGGCAAATGTCTGTTATTTATATTCCAGGCCCACAGGGACTTAACCAATCATAAACTAGAAAAAAAACCTGCCCCCTTTTACCGTATTTTTCATAGTATAAGACACACATTTTTCCCTCAAAAAAGAGGCTGAAAATCTGGGTGCCTCTTATATACTGAATACAGCATTTTTTTACATTTACAACATTTTTTGCCTCCTGAAACTCTGCCCCCTTCACCAAAACGGCCGTGCATAGCTTGTAGGAGGCTTTCAGAGAGCTCCTGGGGGCTGGGGAGGGCAGAAATGAGTGAAAAACGGCCCATTTTTCGCTCAATTTTGCTCCCCCCAGGCCGCAGGAGCACTCTATAAGCTTTCTAATGCCCCCCCTTTTTTTACAAAAACAGATCTGTTTTCATGAAAAATGGGCCGTTTTTTGCTCATTGGGGGGGGGCAACCCCCCAGGAGCATTCGACAAGCCTTCTAAAGGCTATTCATGCCCTTTTTTGAAGAAAAAAAACAGGCCCATTTTCACAAAAAAAAGGTCCATTTTTGGGAGGTTTGTAGAGTGCAAAAACTTTTTTTTTTCTAATTTGCCTCTTCAAAACCTTGGTGCGTCTTATACTCTGAAAAATATGGTAATTGTTCTGAACTTCCTTCCCACAGTTGGAGTCATATAAGGGTTAGTTTCACTTTTGCACAATGTAACAGTTAAGGTCAGTTTCACTTTAGCCCAATTCAACAGACAGGGTCATCTAAAAGTGAATCCCCTTTAGCACAACTATATACATTTAATACATAACACATAAGATTCTGATAGGTTTGTAGCCTAGCATACCTTCCCTGCCTGATTGAGGATGATGTCAAAATGTTCTCCTCTCACTGTCTACAAATAGGATGGAGAAATGTATTTATTAATTTGATGCTCTCAGGTCAGTTTGGATTATTGGTGACTTTCTGCAGTTTTCTTGGCAAGGTTTTTCAGAAGTGACCTTGGCATTGGCTGAGAGAGAATGCCAGATGCCATACACCATACCAGCTCTCTGATGAAGAATTAGAGATAACCATTTTTGGCCTGTTTACCTGTTATTGTTGTACATTACTAGAAGGCCCAAGAAAAACAGGATAGACATCCTATAAACAAAAAAGCCAGACCGAATAGAATTCCAAGTCAAGCCCCAGGCTGCTCGATTTCAGGTGCAGCTGGAGATTTGCAGCATTTACAATATGCAATCAAATGTTGTCTCAGAAGTGCTTGTTCAAGGGGAATAGTACTGCTCTTTTCCTTGAGGAAGAAGGAGAAAAAGACATTTCACTTCTCCTCCTAGTTCTGGCAGGATGGTGGGGGCGATGGAAGGATTCATTCTGATAGGATGGGAGGAGGTTTTTTTTGGAAGGATTGTAATTCTTTGCAGTCCTCTGGTCATTAGCACTCTCCCTGAGAGCTCTTGGGGGTCACTTGGGGGCCAGTTACCTTTTGAAAGCACCTTTGAGACAACGATGACCTGGATGACTAAGAATCTCAACAGACAATCAAATGTTCTTTGCCGAGCACAAATGAAGAGATTGAAACAAATGTCCAGACTTAAATATGAATTTGGAAGTTCCAGTGGTCAATCCTATCTGTAAATAAGATGACGTGATTTCATTGGGCAGTGAACTGGGAAAGGTAAAAAAGATTGTCCAAGATGTATTTCCCTCCCACCCAAGCTCTGTCATGTTTGACATTGCCATGATGTGCCCAGTTATGAATGAAGACATTGCTTCCTCCACCTTATCCACCAAAAAGTATTAAAAATCCTATGTAGCATATTACTACATAGTAGTGGTAGTAGTAGAGAGCCGAGGTGGCACAGTGGTTAGAGTGCAGTACTGCAGGCTACTTCAGTTGACTGATAGCTGCAGATCGGCAGTTGAATTCTCACCAGTTCAAGGTTGACTTAGCTTTTCATCCTTCCAAGATGGGTAAAAGGAAGACCCAGATTGTTGGGGGCAATATGTTGACTCTGTAAACCACCTAGAGAGCAGGGGTGAAATCCAGCAGATTCTGACAGGTTCTGGAGAACTGGTAGCAGAAATTTTGAGTAGTTCGGAGAACCAGCAAATACCACCTCTGGCTGGCTCCAGAGTGGGGTGAGAATGGCGATTTTGCAGTATCCTTCCCCTGCCATGCCTACCAAGCCACACCCATCAAGCCACACCATGCTCTTCAACAACTCTTGCTTCTCAGATCCAATTAAAACCTTTTCCGTTTTCCCAGGTTTCCACTACAAAAGGGCTTCTATATTATTTCAACACAGCTTCCAGTGAATGGATCACTAGATTCTTTTTTAACTCAACAAGCAGAACCTCCTTATGATATTCAGTTGCCCGTCGATGTGGGTAGGTGAATTAGACCATCGAGTGGTTTTAAAGAATTGCACATTGTCAATACTGGGCATTTGCAAACATTCCCTCTTACTTCTCCATATTACTAGGAATCATGATAGCCCTTGCAATCCTTACTTGAGAATAATTACTCTTATCAATGACCTTGACTAAGAAGGCTAGCTTCCTTTCACTCCTCTCTTGCTTGAGTATTATCTTTTCCACGCAGCTTACATTAGCACTCAAGTAATCCATACAGTGTAATTAGCAAGGAATGGCCATCATGTCATATATCCCAAAGAGAAAGAAAATGGATACAGTATGTAGTTTCTTTTCTATCAGCTAATTGACTCCTCTTCCATCATCCACCCCACATATCGATTAAAACAAACAGAGATTGACAAAGAAGACATGTAACAAGCGCAGTTGCGTGGTCCACTGTTTCACGGTTTCGGTGCTAACATGAACTAATTTACTGGTGAAACCTTAACTTCACAGCTTTGCTTCTTCTCCCCCCCCCTTTTTTTTTTTACTGGAAAAGCTCCATAAATGAAGGGTATTAAACAGATCAGACCTCAGGGAGGACTGGATGGGAGAGCCAGTGAAATCTGTAAAGATGCCAGTGAAGCCATCTGTTCGTAATGCAGTTGCAAAGCTTTATATTCCAGGACACCCAAATGCTGGGAATTCAGATTACAGAGGCCTTTGTTATCTAAACTGATAGCATTTCAGATTTCAATGGCGGAGAGAGAAAAGAGATTACGTTTAAGAGGGGACAACGCTTGGCTAAGACCTCCTCTTGGATATATTCCATATACATTGCAAAAGGACAAAAGGGAAATAGAAAAGGACATCAAATTTCTTAAAGGACAGATGCAGCAATGCTATCTAATACATAGGAAGCCTTTAAAAAGAAAGGAAAAGGATGCATGAGAATTTAGGCCTGCTGAACTGCTTACATAAATTAGAATATGCTCAATGTGAGCTGCAAGAGAGAGAAAAAATAGATGTTCCCAAGACATATTTCCAAGGCAGAGTGCATCTTAATTAGCTGGCTTGGGGGTATCAAGAAAAGGCTTGTTATGCCTGCTTAGATAAGACAGGTCTGTGGGATTTTCAATAATGCTCTTCTGAAAAGCTATTCGTTGGGTTCAGTGTTTTTAAAATCTGGCTTCAATTAAAGGAAATAAGTTCAAGTATCTGTGTTGTATCAGATTTATTAAGACACCTTTCTCCAATATGTATGTTTCTACAGTGGCTAGGGCTTACGATAAGACAAACCATACCATTTCTGGTTAATTTAAAGTAAAAAGAAATCAACCTAAGAGAAAAAAAAGATGAAACTGGAGGAGAGAGGGTGTTGGTCAGGAAAAGACAGTGATATTGTTTTTAAAATAATCCTCAATCCAATCTAACAACAGCAGTAAACACTAAGTAGAAAGTCAAAAGCATGCCAGAATTTGAATGGTACCAACCCAAATAAACATTTCATGAATGAGTGCAAGTAAGTATACATGCCCCAGGGTAATGTTGCAGGATCCAATCTGGGCTGGTCATTCTGGTGAGAGAGAAGTTAAAGTTTACAGATTAAAAGAGTTGGAAGGGACCTTTCAGGTCATCTAGTCCAACCGCACACACAAACAGGACACACTGCACCATTTATGGCAAATGGCAGTCCAATCTCTTCTTTAAAGACTTCCAGTGATGAAGCTACCAATTTCCGAAGGTAACTTCTGTTCCATTGGTTGATTGTTCTCACTGCCAGAAAATGTCTCCTTATTTTTAGGTTGAATCTCTACATGATCAGTTTCCATCCATTATTCCTTGTCTGGCCTTCAGGTGCTTTGGAAAATAGCTTGACCCCCTCAAATATTGGAACACTGCTACCATGTCTCCCCTGGTCTTTCTCTTCACTAGACTAGCCATGTCCAGTTCTTGTAACTGTTCTTCATATGTTTTAGTCTCCAGTCCCCTAATCATCCTGATTGCTCTTCTCTGCACTTTTTCTAGAGACTCAACATCTTTCTTATAGTGTGGTGAGCAAAACTGGATGTACTATCCCTGGTGTGGTCTTACTAAGGCTTTATAGAGTGCTATTAGTGCCTCACTTGATCTTGATTGTACCCCACTCTTGATGCAATTTAGGATTCCATTGGCTTTTTTGGCTGCCGCTCCACAATGCTGACTCATATTTAGCTGATTGTCCACTAAGACTCCAAGATCCCTCTCACAGTTAGTACTATTTAGCCTGATTTCACCCAGTGTATATGTGAACTTTTGGTTTTTCTTGCCTAAGGGTATGACTTTACTTTCCTCTATACTGAATTTCATTTTGTTAGATAGGGCCAGGGATGAAATCCAGCAGGTTCTGGAGAACAGGTAGCAGAAATTTCGAGTAGTTCAGAGAACCGGAAGATGCAGGTATCGTTCCCCTGGAATGGGGTGAGAATGGAGATTTGCAATATCTTTCCCCTGCCATGACCACCAAGCCATGCCCACATAACCGGTAGTAAAAACAAATTGAATTTCACCACTGTATAGGGTCCAGTGTTGATATGTCAGGATCCATATGGATCTTGAGCCTATCTTTTCGGGTGTTAGCTATTCCTGCCAGCTTAGTATCATCTGCAAGTTTCTTGAGTGGAAACCTCCAGCATGAGTTTGAAAACTCAGAAGACTAAACTCCTGGTCCTGGTGACCGACCAAGATTTGATCCATAAATGTTTCACTCTGCACTGAACATAAAAGCAAAAACTTGATTAATTCTTCCAAGTAATGGAATGGACATCATGTATGTAATATTTACTCCTTCACATTGGATTTAGAGGAGATGAATTCACACCACTGATCCCTGGTATTCTCATCACTGATGATATCTATTCTTCGGCCAGTTATGAGTAAAAACCTTGAAAGCCTTAGAAATAAGGCTTAGAAGCCATATTTTACAGTGGGACTCTCAAGCCTGCTACATATTCAAATATATTCTACTGTGGGAAACTGGGAGGTGGGATGGTATGGGGCATGGGAGATACGTAGCCAAAATAACATTCCTTCTCAGAGAGTCAAGGTTGTTTTGTTCCTGCACCTGGACTGATGTGGATGGGAGGAATCTTCCTTCGTGACAGTGGCTGATTGGATCCTGTGATGGATATGTGGGTGCTGGGCAGGGTCCTGAACTTTTAACTGGGTGGGGAAAACCTGGAAGCTTTCAGATTCAGATTTTCCCAGTTGTGCCAATATGACATCTCTAATAAAATGGAACTTTGAGGGAACTCAAGCCTCGGAGTCTTCTGTTGTTGGAGGTGTTACTTGGAACCCTGACAATAAGACGGGGAAAGAATTATATTAGTTGAAATAGGCAAAAAAAAAAAGACATTAGTCAAGGCAAATAAATTATCCCCACATGCACACCAAATTCACTTTCCCAGAGAAAATAAAACTGTCAACCATTAAACATTTAGACATGAAGAATATTGATTACAGCTCTAAGAAATAGGAATAGCTCTGGGAAACAAGGTCACCTAGAAAAGGTAATACCTCAAAAGTAACTTGTATTCAAATAACAAAATCCTTGTCTAACTCAATAGGCCTTTCTTCCTAACCTTCATTGCCTCACTATTCTTATCTCATCTTCATGAATATGCTGTTAAAGCTAATAAAATAATGAGTAGAATAGGTAAGGTAGGATAGGGTAGGATAGGGTAGGGTAGGGTAGGGTAGAATAGAATAGAGTAGAGTAGAGTAGAGTAGAGTAGAGTAGAGTAGAGTAGAGTAGAATAGAATAGAATAGAATAGAATAGAATAGAATAGAATAGAATAGAATAGAATAGAATAGAATAGAATAGAATAGAATAGAATAGAATAGACTAGTGGATAATATCTATAACTCAGGTGAAAGATGAGGGTGAAGATTCGTTCTCCAAGCTTGTGGGTTGGTTTTCAAATGTTTCATTACCAGGCTAGGTAATATCTTCAATGGAATTTAAACTCCCTAAACGAACTGGTATGGTAATGAAACATTTGCAAACAAATCTACAAGCTTGGAAAACAAACCTAGAATAGAATGGAATGGAATAGAAGTGAGGGGAAGGGAAGGGAAGGGTAGAGAAGAGCCCAACCCTAATAAAATATCCTGATGCACTGATCATATATCTACAATACTTTAAGTAGCTTAAGTATATAAGAATGGAGTTTCAAATGCACCCTTCTTTAAGTTTGCTTGTGCTTACTCTGGTACCATTATCATTTGTGCCTCAACTGTATTGTGCAGTTGGACTTTTTTTTAAATGTACTTCATGAAATTTTCTGTGATGCATGATGCAAAAAAAAAAAAAAAGGCCATGTAGCATCTTCAATCTTCAATGATAATAAATAACTTTATACCAGAATTATTATTTAGGGATAAGGAATTAGAAAAGAAATAATGGAAATTTAATATTGTATATGGTAACAGGGAAAAGGTTATTTTATTTTAAAAATTGGAAAAGTAACAAAGTGCTTACAATGGAAACTGGATTATAAAATTAAGTGAGTTTACAGAAATAGTGAAGCTGACAGCTGGGTTGAGAAAAAGCAACAGATTTTTCTGAAAGGCTGCAAAACGTATGCCGACTTTATGTTGAAAGAAGAAAAGATCAAATAAACCGTTCTGGGATTTGGGGATTAAAAATCAGATGAAGCTGTTGGGGAAAAGTTTAAGATGATAACTGCTTGATAAAAAGAAGAGCAGAAGGCACTTTAAAAAAAGAAAGAAAGAAATAGTTCTTTTTAAATAGTTTTTATTTTTTTAAAATATAAACATACATTTTTAATGGACATTGATTGGGTCAAGTCTTATTTTTAAACAACGTTAACATTAATAATACAAATGGTATAAGGAGTTCTAATCTTCCAACTTCAACAATACTAGTCTCATTTCATATTCTTTTTACATTTTCCCATTAATCCATTTAAACATAAATCACATTTCTTTGCACCCTATATTTGTTATCCCTTACTAAATGTTATCATTCAATATTTTAAAAATCACTCATTTTTCCACCATAGCATCAATATTCCAAATGTGTGGGATTACTAATAACACCAGTTATTAACAGCATTCAATCCATCACGGGTCTGTATCTCAGTCCCCACCATTTCTAATCCTTAGTATTTTAAATTCACAATATATTTTAACACTGTTAGTATTAATAATACAATTAAACTACCTAATCTTTAATTACCCATCTACTAATCTGAACTTATTGGGGTTATGGTATTTTCCCCATTTTATTAATATATATATTCCCAGAAGGGAAAGTTTAGACATAAAAAAAATCAAAAAGACACACAAGATTCAGAGAGCGAGAGAGAGAGAGAGAGAGAGAGAGAGATAAAAGGCTAACCAAAAAAAAATCAATAAATGATGGAATTTTAGAAAGACTAAGAGGTGATGGATAATGAGAATATATATATATATATTAGATTTTTACAACCCCTGGTAAGCCCCAATTATGGGAGGAAGCTAACTGCTTCCATCATCTGTCCTTCGGCTTGTCACAAGAGTCCATCACGACAGAAACCCAATATTTTTACTGTTGCCTTTGTTATATTTGTGTTTTTTTATTTGTGCTGATAAATAAATAAAGGGAGACTAGTATAGATCTATTTCAAGCTATTTAGCTCTCATCAGCTAGCCATACCCTTACTGGGATTTGAACCTGGGCTGTATGGCATACTAGGCACACTAGGCAGAGATCTTAGCCATTAGGCCACAGGCTCTTATCCGTTTATCAGCGAAGCCAGGGTGAAAGGTATCTATTAGATTTTTACAACCCCTGGTAAGCCCCAATTATGGGAGGAAGCTAAAAACCTGCGTGCGTCCCAGAGGTGGGTTCCTACCAGTTCGCACCAGTTCGGTAGAACCGGTTCGTCAAATCTACCGAACCGGTTCCACCAGTGGACCCGGAAAGCAGGCCACACCTACAGAAGAGGTTCCAAAAATTTTTGAAACCCACCACTGACCCACACATACACACACACACACACACACACACACACAGACTCACACACAGAGAGAAAGAGAAAGGAAGGAAGAAAGAAATAAAAAAAGAAAAAAGAAAGAAAAAGTGAGAGACAGATGAAAGAAAAAAAGGAAAAAGGGACAGAGACAAAAGGAAGGAAAGAGAGAGAGAGAAAGAGAGAGAGAAAAAACACATGGCCGGCAAGCCACTCCCACCAGGTCACATGGCCAGCAAGTCACTCCCACAAAGGAGGCCACACCCACAGAGTAGGTTCGAAATTTTTTGGAAACCCACCACTGGTGCGTGCGCTCACTTCACTCGCTCACGCGTGTGCATTTGCACCTAAAAGGTCTGAGCATGCGCAGAACCTCAGAAAAGGGGGAAAAATTAAATTTCTGCAATGAAGATTGTTCTGCGCGTGTGCAGAACTGAAATCAAGATGGTGCCGGTGGCGATAGAACCGGTTCAGGGATGTGGCAGGCTGAGTTATTACCTACTCGGCCGAACCGGTCCAAACTGGTCGAAACCCACTTCTGACTAACTGGATGTTTGTGACCACGGAGCTGTTTTCCTCTCAAAGTTTACACAAAATGGACTGTGTGAAAGACAGAGAAATGTTTAGAAAGTATGTTGACCTAAAATGCCCAGCCTCGAAACTAAAGGCTTGCTGTGTTTGTTTCAGGTTCCACTCAATATGGCAACAAAAGAGCAAGACAAATGCATGTTGTTGCTACCGTTTGCTGATTTAAGCAGGCCTTTGATGTTGCATTATTATTTAATTAACTGGGACTGCCTATACTTGTTGTACGCCATGGCCTCAGGGCCAGGCTCCAAGATACAGGTGGATTGGGCTCCACCTGGCATGGTGCCCACAGAATAATCAATGACAATCTTCTCTGCCAACCTAAAAGCCTCTTCGGGTACCTCCTGGACTAGCATTAAAGCCACTTTTGCCAACACAGTGCCAAGAAACAAGAGAAAACTCCAGCCTGTGAACCCCGAGGCCAGCAAAGTCAATGGCAGGTTGATGCTGAGTTAAGGCCAGGGTTACTTCAAGAAAGCTCGGAGGCCCTGACCTCTGAGCGGGAACAGTTTCAGTAGTGTTTGCTGAGCAGCTGACTATTGACTGCACGCAGGGACGGCCTTCTGTTGCAGAAAGCAACTTTGACATCTGGCTTTATAGTCCATGTTTCATGTTTCCTTGCTCCTGAATCCTGCGATGTTCTTGACCTTACTGTGTTGCTGACCAGCTCTCGGGCTTTTTTCCCTGGCGCTTTGCATCTCAGTCAATCTTCTTAAAAACCTCCAGTGATGAAGCTCCTACAACTTCTGAAGGCAAGCTGTTCCACTGGTTAATTGTCCTCACTGTGTTAGGAACATTCGCCTTAATTCAGTGGTGAAATGCAATTTTACAGCTGCTTCTGTGGGCGTGGCGCGGCAGGCATGGCGTGCCTTGGTGAGTGTGGCGTGGCTTGGTGGGCATGGCAGGGGAAGGATACTGCAAAATCTCCATTCTCATCCCACTCTGGGGCCAGCCAGAGGTGGCATTTGCCAGTTCTCTGAAATACTCAAAATTTCCACTACCGGTTCTCCAAAACCTTTCAGAACCTGCTTATTTACCTCCCAAAGACCCATTAGATCACACAGGGTTGGCCTCCTCCGGGTGCCGTCTACCAGCCAATGCCACCTGGCTACTACCCGGGGGAGGGCCTTCTCTGTGGCAGCTCCGGCCCTCTGGAACAAACTCCCCGCAGAGATTCGGACCCTCACTTCTCTCCAGGCCTTCCGAAAAGCCGTCAAAACCTGGCTTTGCCGGCAGGCCTGGGGTTGATGAGTTCCCCTCCCCTCTCGACCTGTGTGGTTGTGTGATTCTTGGCTATTTTACCTACTTGTATTGTGTTCTATGTTCCCCTTTTCCCCTTTGAGTTGTTCGCCGCCCTGAGTCCCTCCCGGAGAAGGGCGGCATACAAATAAAATAAATCTTAAATCTTAAATCTTATTTCACCCCTGCCTTAATTCCAGGTTGCTTCTCTCCTTGATTCGGTTCCATCCATTGTTTCTTGTCCTGCCCTCTGGTGTTTTAGAAAATAAGTTGATCCTTTCCTCTTTGTGGCAGCCTCTCAAATATTCCTACCATGTTCCCCCACTAGTCCTTCTTTTCTCTAGACTAGCCGAACTCAAATCCTGCAACCGTTCTTCCTATGTTTTAGACTCCAGGCCTTTAATCCTCTTAGTTGCTCTTCTTTGCACTTTTTCCCAAAGTCTCAACATCTTTCTTTCTTTCTTTCTTTCTTTCTTTCTTTCTTTCTTTCTTTCTTTCTTTCTTTCTTTCTTTCTTTCTTTCTTTCTTTCTTTCTTTCTTTCTTTCTTTTGTAATGGGGTGACCAAAACTGGATGCAGTATTCTTGGAATGGCCTTACTAAGGCTTTATAAAGCAGCGTGGCACGACAAAACCGCGAAGCCCTTATCCGCAGAGACATAAGCGCGTCGCTAAAGCCGCGACGTCATCACCGTGCGTCATCACCGCTGCGACAACAGCACGGCAACAGAAGGGCGCTTTAAAACGGCGCCGCAGCAGAAAGCCGATTTCAATTAAGGTAAGGGTTAGGATTAGGTTTAGGGGTTTGTTTTAGGGTTTGTTTTAGGGTTAGGTTTAGGGTTAGGTTTAGGGTTAGGTTTAGGGTTAGGTTTAGGGTTAGGTTTAGGGTTAGGTTTAGGGTTAGGGTTAGGGTTAGGGTTAGGGTACTGAGTGCTTGGGAATGCGCGGATTTGCCCTCCGCGATTATGTCATCGCGGTAGGGTTGCGTTTTTCCTTAGTGCTTCGAACGGCGCGAATTAGTTTTCGCACTTATGTCTCCGCGGATAAGTGCTTCGCGGATTTGTGGTGGAACCATAAAGCAGTACTACTACTTCACATAATTTTGATTCTATGCCTCTGTTTATACAACCAAGGATTGCATTGACTTTTTTTTGCTGCTGCCACACACTGCTGGCTCACATTTAAGTGACCGTCCACTAGGACTGCAAGGTCCCTCTCACAGTTACTGTTTTCAAGCCAGGTTTCACTTAATTTATACTTATACCTTTGGTTTTTCCTGCCTGGCTGTAAAATTTTGTTTTTCTCCATATTAAATTTCATGTTGTTGGATAGGGTCCATTGTCCAAGTCTGTTAAGATCTTTTTGGAGCCTAAGCTTGTCTTTTGGGGTGTTGGCTATTCCTGCTAGCTTAGTGTCATCTGCAAATATGATGATTTCTCTTTCTATCTCCTCCTCAGTCACCAAGAATTGCTGTCAGCCCCACTGGGTAGATCAGATCAGTACATCAACTGAGTTTAGCTTAAACTTGGAAGTACCCATTCCAATTCTGTGCTCAGCCCAAAGTCACCCTGTGCCTTTAGTACTCTGTCTACAGACACCTCAAATTGCTGTTTTACCATGAAATGCACACTATTTAATATGTTTAACGATGTAGAACTAAAAAGGAATATAATTCCACTCGTCCTTTTAATTATATCAATATCAAAGATCCCAACTTTTTTTTTTAGTTCCCAGAGGCCTATTTGCATAACATCCAGGCCATAGAAACTCTTTAAGTATCAGCATTTATATTCATCAGAAGGTGGATTGAGATGAAAGGCAATTTCCTGCATACTCTTCCAATAATTAGACTGTAACTATCAGTCATGGCAAATTTGGCACCCCAGTTGTGGACAATTGCCCATGTAGAAATATGACTACACACAGTCTGTCTTACTGATATTTCTCAATTTTAAACAGCATCGAGGGATTCTGCTTACACGTATGTAGCAAGAATGGCATGTAGAACCTCCGAATTCAATGTTCAAAGGATAGAAAAGAGGAGGGGAATTAGCTCTGACATTGGAGAGCCAGAAGAAGAATATGGTAATGTGAAGGGATCAGTGAGATAAGTAATTAATTTTATCTGAATCAGACAAATATATTATTTTCCAACTTGCTGAATAATTAGAACTCAAAACGCACAGAGATGCAGAAATGTTTTGGAGAATTTTATAACATTGTTTGCAATGGTTTAAAAATACTTACAGAAATGCTCATGGAGGAAGCAGACACAAAAAGCATGCATTAGACAAACATATAAATAAAAAATGTAGCATTCATTAAAAAAAGATTGCAAAAAATAGGAACACTCGTGAATTTTTGCAAACAAAACATTTGTACTATGCATAGGAATTTGAACAACTCAACAGATTTTGCAATCAGTAAGAAACCATGACCTGCGTGTCATCTCATTATTTATTTTAAGGCATAAGGAGCTCAAAACATATTCTTAAACAAGCAATAGACTAAAGTATTAAAAAATAAAGGAGCTAGCCACACATCTGATGCTATAAATATTTTTATAATAATTATGTGTTCTGTCCCTCTCGTCCCACACCAACACACACTCCGAGCCAAAGATAAGTTACGGCATTTGATTAACAAACAGACAGGTCCTTGGCAGCAAACCGGCACAGACAAGCTTGGGCAGCAATCCAGCACAGATAAGGCTTGGCAGCAATCCAGCCTACCAAGCTCACAATAATGTTCTCCGACATTAATTCCTGCATTGATTTCTGCAAGAGGGGCGTGTGCATAAGCAGTGTTTTTATAGTCTGCAGAGGAGCCTAATGACCACCAGCTGAGTGCAATTACCTCCTGTAACTGCGCAACTGTTCCTTACGCCTATTAGCTCTTCGATGCCGAGCATCCAGGAACAACTCACTGCTGGCCTCCGGCTCACTCTCCCTTGTCTCCTCCCCACTGGTCCAAGGCTCAGGCGCCTCCTGGGGGCCAACCAGCCTCTCTGCACCCTGCTTGGAGTCGGAACCCTGTCCAGGGTCCTCCACATCCTCCAGAGCCGACTCATAGGACCCCTCACTGTCAGAGTCTGGTGGCAGCTCCAACGGCTCTTGCTGGGCCACAACACTTATGTATATGTGTATGTGTAAGTATGTTAGAGCAGGTAGCACACATTGATCAAAAACCTTTCAGGCATAGGGGAGGTTGTTGTTGAAAATTATGCTTAGGTTGCCAAACCACATTTAACATATGCCAGTGAAACGTGGACACTAACCTCACAATTGATACAAAAGCTACGAGTGTCGCAAAGAGCCATGGAAAGATACATGCTCAGCATCACAAGACAAGATAGGAAGACCTGCACATGGATTAGAGAACAAACGAAAGTATACGATCTCATCCAGAGAGTGAAATAATTGGAATGGAAATGGGCTGGTCTCATGTAGCAAGAAGACCTGATGGCAGGTGGACCAGGTTCGCTCACATTTACGAACCGGTAGGGAATACCACCCAAGTGGAATTCATTGGAGAAAGCAATTGTGTTTCAAAGAGTTAGCGGTAAAAGAAAGCCAGGCGCCACCAAAAAACACAATGGTTGGACGCCATCAAAGTTGATGCCAGCCAGAGCATAGAAAAACTCCCAAGAAGTGCAGGTTGTCCTCAATTTACAAGAGTTCATTCAGTGACTGTTCAAAGTTACAACAGCACTGAAAAAAGTGAAAAAAAAGGTTTCACACTTACGACTCTGACAGAATCTGCATAGTCACGTGATTTACATTTGGATGCTTGAAAATTGGTTCATATTTATGACAGTTGCGGTGTCCGAGGATTATGTGATCCCCTTTTGAACGGTTGCTGAAATTGGGTATGTCTAGTTTGATGAAAAGAAGGACTAGGGGAGACATGATAGCAGTGTTCCAATATCTCAGGGGTTGCCACAAAGAAGAGGGAGTCAAGCTATTCTCCAAGGCACCTGAAGGCAGGACAAGAAGCAATGGGTGGAAACTAATCAAGGAGAGAGGCAACTTAGAACTGGGGATAAATTTCCTGACAGTTAAAACAATTAATCAATGGAACAACTTGCCTCTGGAAGTTGTGAATGCTCCAACACTGGAAGTTTTTAAGAAGAGATTGGATTGTGTGAAATGGTACAAAGTTTCCGGCCTAAGCAGAGGGTTGGACTAGAAGACCTCCAAGGTCCCTTCCAACACTGTTATTCTATTCTAATCATCTGACAAGCAAAGTCAATGGGGAATCCAGATTCACTTAGCAACCATGTTACTAATGTAACAACTGCAGTGATTCACTTAACAAACGTGGCAAGAAAAGTTGATAAAATGAGGGAAAACTCACTTAGCAAATTTCTCACTTAACCACATAACTTTTGGGGTCCATTGTGATTGTAAGTCGAGGATTACCTGCAGTGCAAGGTTTGAAGGCTTGAAGGTTTGAAGGTTTATTGAATTTATATGCCGCCCTATTCCTGGAGGGACTCAGGGCGGCTAACAAACCCAGGGGGGGGGGGTAGTACAAACACAACAAACAAGATACAAGAAAAATTTAAAAACAATCAACAGTCACACAATTCGAGGGGGGGGAGGGAACTCGTCAACCCCAAGATCGCAAGATCGGAAGATGTGAAGAGACCTGGTCCATAGAATCGCCAAGAGTGAGACACGACTGAATGGATATCATCATCATCGTCATCATCATTATCGTCATCATGAATGAATACTATGAGCAACTCTCAATGTACCAAAAGACAAAATCCCATATTAGTAGCAACAACATCCCAAGTCCCACTGAAATAGGCAGGCTTTAATTGCCTTTCTGGAAACTGATAGTAAAGGACCAACTGGATTTCTCAGGGGATGATGTTCCTTGTAGTAGAGTAGAGAAAAGAGACAGCAACACAAACTGACATAAAAGGCTTCAGTCTGAAAATAATAGCTCCTTTGGAGTCTTCTGGGAGACGCAACTCAGGAAGAAAGAGACGGCTTTCTTCTCTTTTGTTTCTTGAACAGGAAGAAAGGGTGGAAGGAAGAAACACAAGGTCAAACACCTGCACTCTCCCCCTGTTGCCTTTCAGCCACCTCATCCATCCCTGTGAGATGTTGCCCTCCGTGCAACCGGGTGCAAAATAGTAGCTTGAAGAATACATTGAGTATGTTGGAGAGAGATGCGGTGTAGGAAGCAGAGGTTGGTACATGTTGGGAGCAACATGTTCAATGACTGAACACTCTGCATCAGCAGCTGGAGGGGAGGGACTTTCTCGAGTGAAACATCCCTGGGGAAAGTTGGGAGAATACCAAGGACTTCTTGCAAGGACATCTTCACTGAAGATATTGAAAGCACCTGCAGTCGTATCCAGAGAAATCAATAACCGCATCAATTGCACCAGAAACATCAGGAGTAATTTGGAGTTAGAGGCCAGAAACCAACCTTGAATTCTTTTCTCCCCTTTTCCCTGATAGACCTCAGGGTGCTACCAAGTTTCAAAGAAGGACTATAGGTGACATAATATCCGTCTTCCAATATCTCAGGGGCTGCCACAAAGAAGAGGGAGTCAAGCTATTCTCCAAAGAACCTGAGGGCAGGACAATAAGCAAAGGGTGGAAACTAATCAAGGATAGAAGCAACTTAGAACTGAGGAGAAATTTCCTGACAGTTAGAACAATTAATCAGGGGGACAACTTGCCTCCAGAAGTTGTGAATGCTCCAACACTGGAAGTTTTTAAGAAGATGTTGGACAGAGGTATCTGCCAGATGTCTAGGCAGATAACGCGACCAGAAACCCGGGGGCAGCTCTATTAAGCTGTCACCATCAGCAAGATCCCGCCCAGGAAGTCTGGGAAGATGGGAAGCCTTGAAAAACAAGGCTGAGAAATTAAGAGCAGGTATCAAGAAAACTAGAGATTCAAGTGAGGTCTGAAGAGCTAAGTCAACATAGCAGCAGACCAAAACAAAGGCTGCTGAACCTCCACCCCAGTTTCTGGCAACAGAAAGACATAGAAAACAAAGCACCTGTACACAACTAAGAAGAGATTTTATCGAGGTGTCTGTCAGCAAGAGTAGACATAAACCTATGGCTATAAGGATATTAGATCCAACTAACATAGCAGTGGCGGCATTCAATTTTTTACTACCGGTTCTTTGTGAGGGTTCCACCACAAATCCGCGAAGCCCTTATCCACGGAGACATAAGCGCGAAGACTAATTCGCGCCATTCGAAGAGCTAAGGAAAAACGCGACCCTACTGCGATGACATAATCGCGGAGGGCAAATCCGCGCATTCCCAAGCACTCAGTACCCTAAACCTAACCCTATACCTAACCCTAAACCTAACCCTAAACCTAAACCTAACCCTAAACCTAACCCTAAAACAAACCCCTAAATCTAATCCTAACCCTTACCTTAATTGAAATTGGCTTTCTGCCGCCGCACTGTTTTAAAGCGCCCTTCTGTTGCCGCGCTGTTGTCGTGGCCATGATGACGCGCGCTGATGACGTCGCGGCTTTAGCGACACGCTTATGTCTCCGCGGATAAAGGCTTCGCGGTTTTGTCGTGCCACGCTTTGTGAGCAGGGTGGGACTGTGTGGGCATGGCAGGAGAAGGATACTGCAAAATCCCCATTCCCTCCCCACTCCTGGGGGAAGGTTACTGCAAAATCCCTCCCTCCCCATCCTATTAACCTGTTGTCCAGCTCCATTCTCCTGTTCAGGGCAACAAAAGAAGATCAGCTGGGAGGCAGCAGGGGTGGGGCCAGCCTATTTGCTGGTTCTCTGAACTACTCAAAATTTCCGCTACCGGTTCTGCAGAGCTAGTCAGAACTGGCCGAATACCATCTCTGTAACATAACAACATTTAAATTACGATAAAGCAAAAAATTGAACTGTTAGTTAAGAATTAGGTAGTAAGGAACTAAGAACATTGACAAATATGAAATAGAGTTTAGGTATGTGGCATGAAAACAGCATTTTTAATCTATTGCCTTGTTGCTCAACCCCTGTACACAGGAATCTTCTTAGACTAACAATTTTCACTTGGGTGAAACTAGATGAGGTTCAACAGCATAGGGGTGGGGTAAGGGTATCCTCTTGTGACTATGTAGAGCTGCTGACCTAATTCCCCGCTTGACTCCTCTCCCTGACTCTGCCAACCTCTCTGCAACCTTAAGTTACATAATGAAGATAGAAGGTCAATATAGAGAAACCAGGAAATAAATGAGGATAGTAGCCTTAATCAACAAAAGATAAGTAAGAATACACCAGGAATACAATTTTCTAGTATAATCTATATTGTTTCCCTCAAATAATATAATATCCAGTCTGAGGATTAAAAATCTATTCTGTATCCATGTGTTGTTATCATGTCCAATATAAATGGCAACAAAAAGCAACTGAAAATTACTGAATTCACCCAGATGCCACCTAGTGATTATAATATATACTGACATCATATCCACTGAGATTATGCAATGCTTCAAATTCAGTCACCAAAAAAATTCTTTGTAGCACATCGGAGCACAATTGGCGCATTTGCCTGCAACACCTAAGACAACCAGGCAACCAGGCAGAGATCCCGTTGCTGAATATATATATATATATATATATATATATATATATATATATATATATATATATATATATATATATATATATATATATATATATATATATATATATATATATATATATATATATTTTCAGCAACGGGATCTCTGCCTGGTTGCCTGGTTGTCTTAGGTGTTGCAGGCAAATGCGCCAATTGTGCTCCGATAAATAAAACCCTGGTCATAGGTCTTCTAGGAAAATTAGTAAATTTGTTCAGAAGAACAGAGTACTGTTGCAGAATGTTTCTGTGCCAACTGTCTGTCACTTGAGCATCTTGAAGGATGTCTAAAGCTTTCATTCCAATCCTTGGAAGAATAATTAGGCTCCTAATGCTGGATATGAGAGAGACAAAGCAGGTAACTTTTCCAATCTCTTAACTTGTCCCACAGAAAAGATATAAGAATAGGAACCCTTTACAAGCCTTGAGGCAGATTACATCTTAGCCATTAGGGAAGTCCAAATGATGCTACCAGTTCTTTTTCAACTCAAGGACTGGAAGAATCTTTCCTTCCTTCCTTCCTTCCTTCCTTCCTTCCTTCCTTCCTTCCTTCCTTCCTTCCTTCCTTCCTCCCTCCCTCCCTCCCTCCCTCCCTCCCTCCCTCCCTCCCTATGGCTCAGATTGTAAATGTAAACTAGAACCAAATTAAAAGAGAATTAGACCCTTGTCCTGTTGTCAGAATCTCATATGAATCTTAAAATGGATAACAGCTTAACCTCATAGCGTGGTGGTAAAATCATGTTTCTTCAATTAAGTCCCCACTCAATAAAAGAGCTTAGTGGATGATTTTGGCCTCGGCTCGGTCATTTCCTCTCAGTCTACCTTACTGCACACAATTTTCTTGAGAGGATAACATTAGGAAAGATGTGCTTATTTTCAGCTTATCTTCCTCATACTGAAAAGAGCAAATCGCGAGAGCAGATTAGCACAAAGTTAGCATTTTAGGATTTTTCTAACAGTTGCTTATGCTTCCAGATGCCACACAGTCAAGCCTTTGTTTCATTTCCACATGAATGCCTGGATATTTGCAACCTATTACAACTGCAAAAAATGGATCTCGTAATGAAGAAATAATTGGGACTCCGATATACTTAATAGCACGCAGGCTTGCCAACTGATTGCAAAGTAGCTTCTAGCCTTAGAATTTTAGCCACACCGATTCGTGCAATAAATAAATAAATTGATTGCTGTAGATCTAGAAGTCATCATTAAAATTTTGGACTGGGTGTTTGTGTGTTTCTTTAAAGATATGCTATAGAGCATGCACATCTCGTATACTCAAGATATTATGCCACATATTTCTGTGCAGAATTAGAATTCGAAAGCTTTATTGGCCAATTGTGATTGGATGCACAAGGTATTTGTGTTTGGTGCATATCAGGGGTGGGTTTCAACTGGTTCGCGGCGGTCCCCGCAAACCGGTTGGTCGGCGAACCCAGAAGTAAGTAACTTCTGAGAACGGCGAAGGGCCCACTCGCCCGCCCGCGCTCCTTACCAGTCTTTGAAGGCTTCTGCGTTTCCACGCAGGCGCATGGCACATACAGTGCCTGCGCGATTCTCCGCAAGCAGCTGGATGGCACATACAGCGCCTGCGCGAGTCTCCGCAAGCAGCTGGAGCATCGTGCAGGCGCCTGCGTCTTAGCACCTGCACGAGGACGCCGCTGCCCCGTTCCAACCGAACCGGTTGGAATGGGATTAGCAACCCACTCCTGGTGCATATGCTCTTAGTATACATAAAAAGACAAGATACATTCGTCAAGAATCATAAGGTACAATACTTAATGATAGTCATAGGGTACAAATCAATATCAATATAACTCATAAGGATGCAAGCAACAAAGCTACAGTCATGCAGTATAAGTGGGACTTAAAACCCAGGGAGGTCCCATTTTCTTTCATTTGGCTCTGAACTAGACTAACAACTGCCAACCCACCTTTCAAATGGCCATCTGAGCCTAATAAAATACTGGGTGAAGGACAGTGGTGGGTTTCAAAAATTGTTCGAACCGACTCTGTGGGTGTGGCCTCCTTTGTGGGAGTGGCTTGCCACCCATGTGACCGGATGGGAGTGGCTTGCCGCCCATGTGAACGGATATGAAGATGCCGATGACACTTCTCAGAACCACCTTAAATTACCTCACACACAGCACTGGCATGCCTAAGAATAGGATGTAGACTTGTTTTTTAAAAGGCATCTTTGGTTTGCGTTAAAACAACTTCAACACACGCAATGTTCTGATTGCACCACAAATGCAGTAGTCATCCTTACCTTTCACAGAGGCACTGAGTTTTATAAATATGAGCATGATAGGGTAGAATGATAATATCCAAGGACCAGTGGTGGGTTTTAAAAAAAATTGGAACCTCTTCTGTAGGTGTGGCCTAATTTCCGGGTCCACTGGTGGAACCTCTTCTAACCGATTTGGTAGATTTGACGAACCGGTTCCACCGAATAGGTGCGAACTGGTAGGAACCCACCTCTGGTGAAGGAAGTGAAGGATTTCCCATGATCCATTGCCTTTGTATGGGAAACTCATGGACAAACTCCGAATGAAGACTATAATCTGAAGGCAGATATTGTCCCTCTGTTATATGATGGACAAACATGAAACATGCAAAGATGTGTAGGACTGATTAAACCATCACTGCTGCCAACATCACATTTTTAATCATTTCCTTCACTCCCTGGAGAATATTTTGTCTGCTATTGAAAGCCCTTGCAACCTTACACCTCTCCAATCTCATGGCACATTGGAATCTGTTTAGCACTTCTGTATCTGATCCTAGCACTCTCAAATAGGCAAATAATGGAACAAATCCAGGGGTGAAATTCAAATTTTGTTTCTACTGGTTCTGTGGGCTTGGCTTGGTGGGCATGGCTGGGGAAGGATACTGCAAAATCTCCATTCCCTCCATACTCCAGGGGAAGGATACTGAAAAATCCCCATTCCCTCCTCACTCTGGGGCCAGCCAGAGGTTGTATTTGCCGATTCTCCAAACTACTCAAAATTTCCACTACTGGTTCTCCAGAACCTGTCAGAACCTCCTGGATTTCACCCCTGGAAAAAAATCTTATTTTCCAGTATTTCATAAGAGTCATATTTTCTTCTTCTCGAGGAATATATAATTCATCCTGCTCTGTCTTTACAGATTGTTGAACTATACAATGTCCATTTAATGTCCATTTGCCACTGTGCTTGTTTGTCCCTAAGGGCACGTTGGACAAACAAAAATGTACAAAGGGACAAGCTGCTTTTGAGAAATTATTTCTCAATCCACTTTCTAACATGTTTGAACTGGTAATATTCACTATGCAAAGTCATTTAATTAATCACACCCCATAGATCTTCTGGGAGTTCACGGTGAATTGCAAATAGTGATTTAAACTACTGTGAGCAAATGACATCTGGCTTTTGAGTCAGCACATTGATCCATTAAGATCACTAAGTTGGATTTCACACATTTTATCAGCCCTGCAAGCTGGGGCTAGAAATGTTTAAAATTGAACCTTCGTGAACTTAAATAGACAAAACATATGCTCTACCAGTATGGTCTGATCCAGCACTTCTTTTGGGAATCTAGATGGAATAATTTCATATTAAATAGATTTAGTGTTAGATTTCCAAGGCATAAGCAGAAAGAACTGGCTTCAAGCATTCCAGACAATTCAAGACAAAGTTTTAGGTGATGATTTTTCACAATTCTCTTCAAATTTGCATTCTCGGTTTAGAACTGCCAGTTTTCATGCAGTTTTTTCAATTTTAAATTTTCGTGGAATTTGGGAAATGGATGGAAGACATCATTGAATGGGGCTGCACTTTGCTATAGAGCTCCTGGCAGTGAACAGGAAAAATATAGGTAGTCTTCAACTTATGGCCATGATTGAGCCCTGAATTTCTATTGCTAAGTGACACATTTGTTAAATGAGTTTTAGACCATTGTACGATCATTGTTGCCAGATTTATGGGGTCGTTAAACGAAGACGATGATGATTGCCAGATTTGTTGAGTCAGTAACACGGTCGTTAGGTGAATCTGGCTTCCCCGTTGACTTTGCTCATCACAAATGGAGATCACGTGACCATGGGACACTGCAACCGTCATACCTATGAACCAGTTGCCAAGCAGCCAAATTTTGATCACGTGACCATGGGGATGGTGCAACGGTTTCAAATGTGAAAAATGGCTGCCAGTCACATTTTTCAGGGCGGTGGTAACTTCAAACAGACACTAAATGAACTGCTGAAAGTCAAGGACTACCTCTCCTTCTTGAGAGTTGTGGATAATATTGTCCTTCATTTCCAGGACTATTTTTTTAATAAGAAGTATGTTTTTGCTTTCTGCTGACTGTGCTTAACACTGTTAAGACATGCAACACAATCAGAGGTGGTATTCAGCAGGTTCGGACCGGTTCACTTGAACCAGTAGTGGAAATTGTGGGTGGGTCCGCTAGGGCCCGCCCACCCACCCTGGCTCTATGCCATCCTATTTAGGCCCATTTTTGAGGCTGGGCACATGCCCAGAAGGCCCACATGCGTGCAGGGTGAACCAGTGGTAACAAAATGTGAAACCCACTGCTAAACACAATCTACACAAGTTCTGCTCTCCATTCATAGATCCAAGCAAGTTAAACAGTTATTTTTATTGTATTATCAGAGTTCATACCTCGCCCTAAGATATAACATGGTATATTTGGTTTTACCTCAGTATATCACAAGAACCTAGCTATTGTGCTTTGTAAACTATAGTCTCTGACTTAGTGTCAAGGGTGAACTAGCCAGTTGTGGCTTAAATCAATAAACCATGAGGTCACCCAGTGCATGAAGCAAACCACTAAATGCAACAAAAATGTTGAAATAGCCTTCTACAATAGAGTAAGAAAGTCTACAATAAAAGTACATAGCTTGCTGATGTTGAACGCAACTCCAATCTCCTCATTATTGGCCAAGGTTCCTAGGAATGCTGGGAGTTGTAGTTCAGTTGTAGTTTGTGTAGGGCGAGAGAGGCCAATATTCAAACCCCCATTTGGCCATGACCAGTCATTACCAAGATTTCTAGGAACTCTGGGAGCTGTAGTTCAGCAAAAGGGTCGTCCTTATCCCTTGTCTGGGATGAGGGAGGCCAATGTTCAAATCTCCATTTGTCCATGATCATTTCTTGAACAAAACTATTGTAAACATGTATTGCTGTTGTTAGTTGCAAAGTTGTGTCCGACCAGTGGTGGGATAAATAATTTAACAACCGGTTCTCTGTCCTAATGACCAGCTGGGTAGGCATGGCTCAGTGGTCAAGAGAGTGGGTGGCCATGGCCAACTCAACGTCACTCACATCGATGAGCGCTTCGCTTTAGCTGTTACAATGGAATAAGGGTTAACTGGAGAGGCAGTTTCTGTAAGCAGGACAATGAAGATGAGGCTAGAAACAACACCAGAATGTTTCCTTCCTGCCTTCCCTACAGGATTAGCCCTGTAAAGTGGGAAAAAACAAAAGGAGATTTCTTCCAACAACTGGTTCTCCCAGCTGCTTAGAAAGTTAACAACTGGTTCTCCCGAATAGGTCCGAACTGGCTGAATCCCACCACTGTGTCCAACCCATCATGACCCCATGGACAACTGGAGTCAATTTAAGCTTATGCCTACTGCTTCGGTGACTCCATCCAGCCACCTCCTTCTTTGTCGTCCTCTTCTTCTTTTGCCCTCAATCTTTCCCAGCATGAGGCTCTTCTCCAGTGAGTCCTTCCTTCTCATTAGGTGGCCAAAGCATTTGAGTTCCATCTTCAGGATCTGGCCTTCTAAAGAGCAGTCAGGGTTGATCTCCTTTAGGACTGACCAGTTTGATCACCTTGCAGTCCAAGCGACTCCAGGAGACTCGCGCTTAGTGGGGACAGATCTGAAACCTCTACCTTTATTAGAAGGAAGGTAAAAATTGTAACGTATGAAATTCAGTGAGCGCTTTTGCTTTCAAAGGAGACAACAATATTTAGGGAATTTAGAAAGTCAAGAGTCCTTTTTCTCCTGGTATTTCTAAACAAATGACTCAGGGGGGGGGGGACTTTGTGCAGGAGGGGGTAATTTCATTCTGCTCGCTGTTTTGACAACTGATCACCCTTCTATCAGTGTAAGAAATAGCTTTCACACCAATAGAGGCAAACATCATCCCCAAAAGAAATGTGGAGGTGCTTTGACAATAAAGTAGCAAAAACAGACATTCCATTTTATTCAATAGGAGAAGAAAACGTTTAGGAGATTGGGGATTTAAAATTGGTCTAGCATTAAAATAGAAGCATCCTGCGCTGGGATGAGCAGTGGAGAAATGATATGGGCAAAATCACAGAGAAAAGCTTTCCTGCAGAGTTTCCTCTGTAATTTCTAAACACCATTTTTTTTTCACGGAATCAACATCCACAATGATATTTCTGTCAATCATCCTGTCTCCTGTATTTTTTTTTTCCCCAAGCAGGCAATTTCCTTTTTCTACCGTCATATAACCTTCAGTAAAATGAAAATTCCTGATGGAAACAAACAAAAGTGTTGGAAGTTCAGGTCTACGAAGCTGTGCAAAGGACTGGACCAGGGACGTGCAGTCACTAGAGGCAGGGGAGGCGTGGCCTCACCAGTCATGAGGAAAAGGAAAGAATTTTAAAGATTTTTTTAAAAATAATTAAAGCCAAGGTAGTTGCTACCAGATTCACAGTGACTGGAACAGTGCTTAGTGTTAACTATAGGAGGAGGCCAGAGAAATAGCATAAACAATTTTTTGCCTTTTAAGAGTTAAGCAAGGGTTAACAAGCAAAAAAATTCATATGCAAAGGAGGCACGTGTTCCTGTAGAGGGCATTTTTAGAGGCTTTTTAGAGTTCTCTGGGAGCAACTAGCTCAGTCTGACTCAGAGCTCTGGCCTTTCATGAGGGCAGGGCAGGCAGAAGCAGAGTTAAAATCATCCCTGAAATAGCTGGAAAAGGTGCGTGTGTGGGGAGGGGGGGAGGAATTCACAAAGTTTGATTGGAAGGCAGTAGGGGAAGGGGGGTATGGCAGAGGAGCTGCTTTCAAGCCTTTGGAAAATATATCCAATCCAACTTCTGTGTTTGTGTTTGTTTGAGAGTGAGTGAGTGAGAGAGGGATCCAATTTCTCTGTGTGCGTGTGTCTGTTTGAGAGAGGGGGGAGGGAGGGAGGGAGGAAGGGAGGAAGGAGGGGGAGGGAGAAGAAAAAAAATGAGAAAACTTATTTTGCAAGGGGGAAAAATGCTGTCGTTTTAAATCGGAACTGAGCATGCCTAGCTGTGGAATTCTGGGAGTTGAAGTCCACAAGTCTAAAAAGTGCCTCACCAGCCATAAAGCTGACCGCACGTCACTGGACTGGACATTAGAAGAAAAATCCCAAACAGATCGCCAAAGTGTTGGAGGTGTGGGTACAAACAGGGAACGTTCTACCACATGTGGTGGACTTGCCCCAAGGTTGGAAAATACTGGTGTAAGATAGGAAGTGGCTGGAAGAGATAACTGAGCAAAGGATAGAGCTGAAGCCGGAATTGTTTCTCCTGGGAATCTTTGATGGGAAAATGGAGAAAAAATTACAATACATAATATTACACATATTAACTGAAAGTAGAATCGTATTAGCACAGAACTGGAAACAAACAGGTACTCCTCCAGACCCGATTATAAGAAGGAAAATCTATGAATGTGCAGAAATGGATAGACTGTCTATGGAAATGAAAGAGAGGGAAGAAACGAA
The DNA here is from genome assembly GCF_051295495.1 of Thamnophis sirtalis. Lineage (NCBI taxonomy): Eukaryota > Metazoa > Chordata > Lepidosauria > Squamata > Natricidae > Thamnophis > Thamnophis sirtalis. Next base: position 13,468,854 of record NW_028261390.1, read on the forward strand.
GTACTATCAAATTTGGAGTAGATAGTATTCCTGGCTTGAGAGTAAATGTAAAACTTAAGGCATAAAGGGTAAATGTATAAATGCATAGAGAGTGTCTAAATAAGGATATAACTTAGAATAATGATATAGAAATAGAATTTTTTGTAAATAGGATTGTTACGAAAAATATGGATACTGATGTGGAAAAGCTGTTACAAGTGTAAATTTGTGTTTTGTCTTTTAAATGTTGAAAAATTTAATAAATACTATTTAAAAAAAGAAAAAGAAAAATCCCTTTGGTCCTATCATGTCTCACCTTGCTTCTCCCCCCCCCCCCCCCGAAGTAACCCTTTTGCCTAATCAGGAAGCATTCCAATCAAATTTGCTGTCACTATTTCTTATTTTAAATGCTGATTTGTCCACAAGTCCTTCTCAATGGAGCATGAGCAGGTGTGTACATGGAAAAAATATATTATTCAAGAGGCTTTTGCTCCCTGAACTGGGAATCCTTACGAAAGTTTGACAGCCAGTTCCATCTTCCACTTACCAGTAACCATAGTGAAAGCCCTTATAATCAGGGATTTCATGCATTAAAACTGTTTCCCTTTCTGGCACCCCTCAAATGTATCCCTGCAAGTTTCTTATTAAACGCCTGGCTCTTGGGGTATTCTGGTTCTGGACTGACATATGGCTTAATTATATTTGATTTTTCTACCTAAGTGGTAAAATGTTCCAGAGAAAATGCTGTGGTGTCTTTCTGTAAGAATGCTGATATGAATGTTTGCATGGAAACAGATCTATCAAAGCTGCTCTCTTATTCCAGAATTCAGGGTATGGAATAAAATAATTAGATCTGTGCATGCCATTTTTCCCTGAAAATATGACCTACTCTGAAAGTAAGTCCTAGCTTGATTTTTTTACATGTGTGCCTAATATCAGCCTCCAAATGCTCTGATCGTTGCCCAAAAATACAATAGCGATCGGCAGTGATGTGCTCTGGCAATCCCAGCAACCTTGAACGGGTGTCAAATGGAGCATTTGGAGGCTGAAAATGCGAGGCGAGGAGCCCCAAAACGCAAGCCATTGTCTGTGACAATCTCTGCAGCCAGGAAGAGGATACATGGAGGCTGAAGGGTGGGGGCCAGCGGGTAGGCGCGGCTACATTTGGAGTATAAGATGCAACTAATTTTCAGCTTCTTTTAGGGGGGAAGTGCGTCTTATACTCTGAAAAATACGGTAATTCACTTCCTCTATCTTCATAGAGATGTCATAGTCAATGGCAGCATCTAACGGAGCTAAACTTTAAAAAGCAAAGTAGGGTTGACCTTGATTAACACTTGCGATGGGAGCTAATGCTTGGCTAGGAAAGTCAAGGAAACCCAAGTCTCCGGGCTAGGTGGAGAACTGTTGTCAAGAAAATGATGTCTATTTGAGCCAAGCTGCTTCCACAATAAGCACAATTTATTTTTGTATGTAAATTCAGGCATCCAAAATGTTATTTTGCCAATTCTCTGCAACAGGGACATGACATAGATATGGCAAAGAAATAGGTGGGATGGGAGGGATTCTTGATCATGTCATAAAACATCAACTGAATTATCAGTTGGATTTCCAGTTCTATCAACCCAATGGGAATTGTTCTGCACAACTATTGCTAATACATATGTAAGAAGTGAGCACCCACCCTTCTCCTAGAAGAATGAAATATTCTAGGAAATATTAAAAAGGCAGAATATTATATTTCCCTGGATGAGAAATGGGGAAACATGTTTTAAAGACAAAGCAGCTTCCTGTAGCTCCCTTCAGCTCCAGGGTGATGAGATTAAGACATGGAGCTCAGGACATGATAGGATTAGCCCTCTACCAATGACGTGCAGTGAGGTTTATGGCTGGTAAGGCAGCAATTTTTTTAGACTTGTAGACTTCAACTCCCAGAATTCCACAGCCAGGCATGCTCAGTTCTGATTTAAAGCGACAGCATTTGTTTTTCTCCTTTGCTAAATAAGTTTCCTTCTTTTTTTCTTTTTCTTCTCCCTTCCCCTCCTTCCTCCCGCTCTCCTTCCCCCCCTCTCAAACACACACACACACACACACACACACACACACACACACACACACACAAAGTTGCACCAGGAGAATGAAGTTTGAATTCCTCCCCCTCCCTTGGACCCACATGTACCTTTTCCAGCTGTTTCAGAGAGGATTTCAACTCTGCTCTTGCCTGTCATCATGAAAAGAAAAAAAATGTAAAAGGAAAAAGGCAAGAGCTGAGATCAGGCTAGGCTAGTTGCTGCCAGAGTCACTGTGAATGACTCTGCTTAACTGTTTAAAAAAGCCTCTAAAAAAGCACCCTCTACAGGAGGAAGCAGGAGAACAATGTGCCTCATCTACATCAGGAATTTTTCAGCTTTTAACCCTAGATGAGGCACATCGTTCTCCTGCTGCCTCCTGTAGAGGGCACTTTTTTAGAGGCTTTTTTAAACAGTTAACCACTAAGCAGAGTCATCCATGGTGACTCTGGCAGCAACTAGCTCAGCCTGACCTCAGTTCTTGCCTTTTTCCTTTTACATTTTTTTCTTTTCATGATGACAGTCGGGAGGCTCTGCCTCCCCTGCCTCCCCTGACTGCACGTCCCTGCCCTCTACCCATCTCACCAAATGGCACCTGGGAAGATTACATCACCTAGCAAACCTACAAAGCTACCCCTGCATGGCCCCATGGGAGTCTGACAACCAATCAGGATACATTTCTTACACAGGAACAGGAAGCTCCAAGGCGGGGCCCAAGAGAGGGTATAAATCTCTCTCTCTCTCTCACCCATGTGCTTTTTCTTTTGCCCAGGATCTCAAACCATGTGGTCCTGTCCACCATTAAACCATCTTTCCAGGCGGCTTCCAGATTTCCAATGTCTTTCTCCCTACTTGGAACTGAACCGAGAAGGATATTTCTTCCAACAATTAAATACAGTAAATTGGGATTTTCTTAACTACAATTGGCTTGTGAATTCTTAACAAGAAGCTTTGAGAAAGACCCTCTGTGCAACTTATATCACTATTTACTGGATAAGACCCAGTGAGTGATAGCATTCTATATCATTCCATATAACATGACAGGTACATTACATTTCCTCTCCCCTTTCTTATTTTGCATAAATAAACGCTCTTGGAAAACCCACAATGAGTTTGTTCAACAACAGTTGGTCCAAAAATGGCATTGCTTCTTTGCATTCGGGCTTTCAAGAAGCAATGATTCAATTCTATTGGCTAAACAATTCTGTTGCTCAGCTCAATAGCAAATTGGTCCGTTCCTTCGGCTTTCAGAAGCAGCTTCTGGGGAAATAGCCATGATGTTGCTTCTTGGATTCACGCTAGGAAACTTTTATTCCCATGCTGCATTTCAGAAATTTTAACAGAGATTGCAAATACTTTGTGTATATATATTCCTTTCCCCACCAGTGCTAATAATACTCCAATTTCATGGATCACTGCAAGTTATTATCAAATGCTATTATACCATGGATTTCAAACTGAAAATAAAGTATTTCTGATTTGCTCGGCAGGCAAATGAAGCCCTAAAGGGAGAGCTATTTGTATTGTAAGATACTTCTAAGCAGTTGTGAAGGCATGCAGCTGAGTAATATTGATTTATTTGTGGGATTTATATCCTACCTTTTCTTCCAGTCCCCAAGGCAGAACATATAGAAAGGACCAAGCAGCTAAGCTCAAGAGAATCAAGGAAATTGCTTCACATCTCATCTGTTAGCCCTGGCATTTTTAAAAGGGGAGATGGACAATTAATATCTTTAATACTGAAAATAAGACCTCCCTGGATAATAAGCCCAATCGGGCTTTGAGTGCATGTGCTAAAATAAGCTTCCCCTGAAAATAAGCCGTCTACATGGGGCAGCCCTTGAAGAGCATTCGGAGACTTCAGCTCGTCCAGAATGCAGCCGTGCGAGCGATTGTGGGTGCACCTCGGTACACCCACGTTACACCTATCCTCCGCGAGCTGCACTGGTTACCGATTGGTCTCCGGATACGCTTCAAGGTGCTAGTGGTCACTTATAAAGCCCTTCATGGTATTGGACCTGGGTACTTGAGAGACCGCCTGCTGCCAATTACCTCCCAAAGACCCATTAGATCACACAGGGTTGGCCTCCTCTGGGTTCCGTCTACCAGCCAATGCCATCTGGCTACTACCTGGGGGAGGGCCTTGTCTATGGCAGCGCCGGCCCTTTGGAACGAACTCCCCACAGAGATTCGGACCCTCACCACTCTCCAGGCCTTCCGAAAAGCCGTTAAAACCTGGCTGTGTCGGCAGGCCTGGGGTTGATGAGTTCCCTTCCCCTCTCGATTGTGTGTCTGTTGGTTATTTTAAATGCTTGTATTTGTAGTTCTTGTGTTTCCCTTCCCCTCTTGGGTTTGTGAGCCGCCCTGAGTCCCTCTGGGAATAGGGCGGCATATAAATAAAATGAAACCTGAAACCTGAAAATATTGTAGCACAGTGGCATGAAGTGACCATGCTCACCACCTCCTGCACCTCAAAAATAATACCTCCCCCCCAAAAAAGGCCAAGTGGTTATTTCGGGGTTCAAAAGAAAATAAAACCCTGTTTTATTTTCGGGGAAACAAGGTATGTGGGCCTTGACCTACAAGTTCATTTAGTGACTGTTTAAAGTTACAAGGGCGCTGAAAAAAAGTGACCTATGACCATTTTTCACCTGTACGACCTTTGTAGTATCCCCATGATCACGCAATCAAAATTCAGATGCTTGGCAGCTGGTTCATATTTATGACCGTTTGCAATGTCCTGAGATCTTGTGATCATCTTTTGCAACCATTTGACCAGCAAAATCAATGGGGAAGCCAGATTCATTTAAACAACCATGTTTTCTAACTTAAGGACTGCAGTGATTCACTTAGCAACTGTGTGGAGAAAGGTTGCAAAATGGGGCGAAACTCACTTAACAAATGTCTCACTTACCAACAGAAAATGTTGGGCTCAATTGTGGTCATAAGTTGAGGACTACTTGTATACTGTGACTTTAAAATTATTGCACCTTAAAGACATTATTATTATACTAGCACATATGTATGAGGGGAACCTCTACCTTTTACTTTAAGTCTGAGAAGTGGAGGGGCACCAAAGAACACAGATTAACACATTAACAGAGTTGGAAGGGACCTTGTAGGTCATCTTGTCCAACCCCCCACTCAAGCAGGACACACTACAACATTTCTGACAAATGGCACTCCAAGCCAATACTTTAACCGCTGGGATGAAATAGACAAGCTGAGCTAAACGATGCTGAATCAAGTTTGCATTTATGTAGCCTATGAATGAAGATAGGTTGCCTCTTAAGCAATGCAAGGCACCGCCACATTCCAAGGGTGTGCATATGTTTGCCTCCTGATTGCAAGGTTTTAAATTATAAATGAAGTATAACAATTTAAGTATCCTTTATGAATTAATCAGAATCTTGCTTTGCAATGGGCCTGATTATCACCATATACCGAGCATATACCGATTTGATCTCAGTCATCATTTGTATAATGCAATCGTACGATGACATTCATTGCCAGACATGTAAAACTGCTTAATCTGGATTCATGTATAACATGGTATGGATGAGCTAATAAATAAATGATCTTCGCAAGGAATTTCAGCACTGGAACTGCATTTACATATGTATGTAAATGATAGATAGATAGATAGATAGATAGATAGATAGATAGATAGATAGATAGATAGATAGATAGATGGATGGATGGATGGATGGATGGATGGATGGATGGATGATAGGTAGGTAGGTAGGTAGGTAGGTAGGTAGGTAGGTAGGTAGGTAGATAGATAGATAGATAGATAGATAGATGATAGGTAGGTAGGTAGGTAGGTAGGTAGGTAGGTAGGTAGGTAGGCAGATAGATAGATAGATAGATAGATAGATAGATAGATAGATAGATAGATAGATAGATAGATAGATAGATAGATAGATAGATAGATGATAGGTAGGTAGGTAGATAGATAGATAGATAGAGATAGGTAGGTAGGTAGGTAGGTAGGTAGGTAGGTAGGTAGGTAGGTAGGTAGGTAGGCAAATAGATAGATAGATAGATAGATAGATAGATAGATAGATAGATAGATAGATAGATAGATAGATAGATAGATAGATGATAGATATCGCCTGCACCTCCTTGCTTTTTAAAATTCACAATGCCATTGTACTCTTATCTATGCTACCAATAATTAAAGCTCCATCATTAATTTTAATTATAAACTGCCCATTTTTTTTTTAGGGGCCTATACTCAAGTGTGTTTTTTCCAGATGGCCCCTGGCTAAAATTTGCAGTTCAGGAATTCACCTGCATATGTTAGCGAGACACAATCATTTTGCGGTGTGGCAGTAAATATATGCGAGGCTGTAACTTCTCTGCCAAGAAACATTGGCGTAAACAAAAGAGAAGATAATCGCACTATATGGCACGAGGAGCTAAACATTGTATTTTGGTTTGATTTTTTTTCTCTCTAGACAATGCAAGAGAGGGAACGTGGAAAAACCAATTCCACTAAGCACATCTACATTCATAATGAAAAATAAGTAGGCAATGGAGCATGTGTGATTCTGGAATAGATAGAAATTTACCACTGGTTGGAGGGAAGGCTAACATTCACTTCGTTATTGTTGGTGGGAGGAAAAACAAAGAGCCAGTGCAACTTCACTGCTTCATTGGTAGATAAAAAGCGGCCTTGTAGGATGTAGCAGCATTGAAAACAGGATGATTGGAGAAATCTATTCAGGGGAAGGAAATGTGACTCCAAAGAATATTTGTGGGTGTCCCTAAGTCCTTTAGGGCAGAGGACTCCAACTGGTGGTCCATGGACCATTGGTGGACCACAGAAAAATTATTTGCATTTTTAAAAATTGCACTAAATGTGGGTTCCTCAAACCCCTAGTCCGGATATGTGAAATGAATGTTAGAGAGTCTCCCCTTTCTGGTTTTTTTTGTGCGAGTCGGAGGGGGGCAGAAATACCACTTCTGTAGGCATGGCTTGGTGGGCGTGGCAGGGGAAGGATACTGCAAAATCCCCATTCCCTCCCCACCCCACTAACCTGCTTTCCAGCTCTGTTCTCCTGTGCAGGGCAACAAAAGAAGACCCAGCCAGTCAGCAGGAGGCTGGGAGGCAGCAATAGACCACACACCAATCAGTTGGGAGGCAGCGAATAGATCGATTGGGTGCCCCAACCTTACAGGCTAGGGCTCACTGCAGCTTCCAGAGCAAAACGGGCTGCAGGGGGGGGCATGCTGCACATATTTGTGCCCCATTTTGGGCCTAGTGGGCCTCCCTGCATCTCCCTGGGAGCAAAAATGTGGTGTGTGGGGACTCCTGGAAAGGGCAGGGTGAACGAGGGCAGGACCAGCTAGAGGTGGTATTTGCCAGTTCTCCAAACTACTCAAAATTTCTGCTAACGGTTCGCTAGAACCAGTCTGAACCAGCTGAATACCACTCTGGCAATGACCAGTATTGCTGTCTTTCTACAAGACTTTCTACAAAGAGGAAATGGACCACAGTTTGCAAAACATTATTAATTCAATGCATTCCTTCATTATCCCCTCCAAATTTCCTCCTCCTCCTCCTCCTCCTCCTCCTCCTCCTCCTCCTCCTCCTCCTCCTCCTCCTCCTCCTCTTCTTCTTCTTCTTCTTCTTCTTCTTCTTTGTAATAAGAAGTCCCCCATCCTGTTGAATTCAAGAGATAATTTGGGTTCTAAAGTGGATGTTCCTAGTGGTTGAGATCTCTTTACCTTAATCTTCTCCCACTTGTAATAAATTGGATTAGATAGGACTTGGCAGAGTCTTGTTTTCCGTTCCCCAAAGCTTTATCAACTGCAAATTCACTTACGTGGCATCCCTCGCGTGCCTATTCCTGTGGTGGAGGAACAAAGAGCAGAGAGATGAGGAATAGCATCAAGACAGAGGCATGGAAGGAGAGAGAAAATGGGAAGTAGAACATTCAGAAATCTGAGGGCAGGGTATTCCATGGAAGGTTATCTTGGCCAAGTCCCCCTTAACCTGTTGGAAGCCTAATGCTCTATTTCTGCCTGGTCTCTGTGAACAAGCAGTCAGTGACAAGACTAAGTAGGTGAAGCAACACCATTTTCTCTCTGAAAAGGTTAGATAAATCAGCAACAATGACAGTGGTTGGAAGAACCTCAGCTCACTCGGGAGATGTGTTTACTGAGAAAAGACAATGTGCGCTTGTACAATGTGCAAGAGGACCATTGAGGGAAGGCAGAAAGATTAAAACAAAAGAAAAGAAGAAGGTCTGCTATAAGCAAAGAGGTCAAAGATGTGAGCCACCCTACCCCCAATTTGGATGCATAAATGAAACCAAATCTTAACAGTTGAAATTTTTACAAAATGAACATGTACAGAACACGTTTTGTATTCCAGCCAGGAGGCTGTGAGTTCGATCCTAGGTAGCGGCAGATATTTCTCTCTCTGGGCACAATGAGAATATATCTGCTGTGAACTCCACATTGGTGACAGGAAGGGGATCTGGCCAGTAAACACTCAGCTCCCTTCAGTTGCCCCGACTCCACCTCGATGCAAGGGATTACGAGGCTGCTTTGTCCTGCTCTTCCCTGCATTCATCCAAAGCCAATGAGGCCATACCCTCAACCTCTGTCGGCCCATCTCATCCTCCTCTGGGGACTCAGACTCTGATGGGGCCATGACATTTGGTAGCTGGGGACCACATAAATATATTCCAGGGATCTGGAAGCCACTGAATAGGGCAGTTGTCCAATGTGGGGAGGGTTCTATCAGACAGTATGTGTCGCTGGATTGAATTTTTCATTTCTTAAAAAATGAATGTAATATGAAAGCAACATGAATGGAAGTAAAGTTAATCCAATGAGGACATTCATCATTAATGCAGTAGAAGTGTCAAGGCCGCCTCCCTCAGTAACCAAGAAAGAAACCACTCAACTCCATTTTGCAGAATTAAGAGTACTTTTACTGGTTATGAGTAGATAGCAGCTAAGCAAAGCAAGATCTGAGGCAAAAGCGCGAGTAATCATCAATATGTGACCCAACTCCCTCCCCCTGGTAACCCCATCCCATAGTCCAATCCGTACACCCCTCAGGTGTCATGTGGGAGACATCTTCAAAAAGCATCATCAGGTTGGTATGCCGGACAGTTGGCCTTGGCGGCAAATCCACTATCTGCAGCATGCGCAGTAGATGGTGAGAACAAACTCCCTTTTTACAATCACTCCTGTACTGAAAACTTCCCCTCCCAAATACCATGTGTCTCCCTCCCCATTTTAGTGGCTGCCGAAAGCAAGTAGCGAAGCAGAGGCTGACATCAAGTCTTAAATGGCTGGAAAACTGGTGGCTCTTCATAAATCAATGAACTACAATTCCTAGCATCCATTCTCAGTATAATCAACATTAAAGTTGCTAGGGGGAACATTTGAAGGACCAGTTTTCACACTCTTCTCATATAACAGTAGAAAACAGGAGATCAACTACTGGCATTAGTACATTCTACTACAGCTCCTCTACTGTTTCAAATGTCTTGAGTGCCAGTATATGAACTCTTATTTGCCTCTTGAGAAACCTTTTTGTGGGTCAAGAAGCAACAGTGAGACCTGGACAGGGAACCACTGATTGGTCCAAAATTGGGAAAGGAGTCCAGTAAGGCTGTATACTGATGCCCTGCCTATTTAACTTAGATGCAGTGCACATCATGAGAAAGGTAGGACTAGATGAATCAAAAGTTGGAATTAAGATTGTTGGGAGAAATATCAACAAACTCAGATATGCAGATGATACCACTCTAATGGCAGAAAGTGAAGAGGAACTAAAGAGCCTCTTGATGTGGGTGAAGAAGGAGAGTGCAAAAGTTGGCTTGAAAGTCAACTTTAAGAAAACTAAGATCATGGCATCCGGCCCCTCTATTCCTGGCAAATATTCCTGGGGAAGAAATGGGCGTAGTGACAGATTTTATTTTCCTAGGCTACAAGATCACCGCAGTTGGGGACTGCAGTCAAGAAATTAAAAAGACTCTTGCTCTTGGGGAGGAAAGCTATCACAAATCTGTACAGCATAGTAAAAAGCAGGGACATCACCCTGCCAGCAAAAGTGTGTATAGTCAAGGCTATGGTTTTTCCAGTTGCAATGTATGGCTGTGAAAGTTGGACCATAAGAAAGGCTGAGTGCCAAAGAATTGAGGCCTTTGAACTATGATGCTGGAGAAGATTCCTGCAAGTCCCTGGGACTGCAAGGCGATCAAACTGGTCAGTCCTAGAGGAGATCAACCCTGACTGCTCTTTAGAAGGCCAGATCCTGAAGATGAAACTCAAATACTTTGGCCACCTAATGAGAAGGAAGGACTCACTTGAGAAGAACCTAATGCTGGGAAAGCTTGAGGGCAAAAGAAGAAAGGGACGACAGAGAATGAGGTGGCTGGATGGCGTCACTGAAGCAGTCGGTGTGAACTTAAATGGACTCCACAGGATAGTAGAGGACAGGAAGGCCTGAAGGAACGTTGTCCATGGGATTGTGATGGATCAGACACAACTTCGCAATGAACAACAACATATGAACTCTAGGTGAATCCTGAATGGAAGCCACCTTTTCTATGGTGTCTTGTTAAGTTATCAGTTTAGCTTTCTCCTTAAACAATTTGGAATTTTTCCCACTCTGGAGTATTCATGACAGAAACTTCCTTGCCACAAAAAGCATCCACATGGTCTTTTTAGATAAGGCTTTTTTCCCCCCACACTAATTAAACAGGGGGGAACTGGTGGTAATTGCACTCACTCATTGCTGGCAAGACGCCATGTGTGAATTGTGAAATGACAGATTTTCTTCTAGCTGTTCCGTGTAGCATATTAGATTTACAGAATTCTTCTTTTTATGCAAAAGAAAGAAAAGGGGTGGGGGAATTGCTATGTTGTGTCTGTGCCAAACAAGTCGGCGAAATCAGTGTTGTTACCTTTAGAGAGTGTTGTAATTATTTGTGCGCGGAGCAAGAAACATGAGTTCAAGAAGCTGGCTTTTATGTTTTTTTTCCAATGAGTTGCACTTTAGATTTTTCCATTCTCATATCCACACTTGAAACAAAATGCATTAGCACTTCTGCCACTGTTTTCCCCTTTTCACACCATTTTGGGTGTGAAAGCCAGGCAGGGGTTGATGGTAGAGCCTAACCTCCGATTCTATTCAAACGCAATATATACTAACAGAGCTAATTCAAAAACCCTTGGATGTGTGATTTTCCTTGGGAAATTTAGTTATATATTCTCCCTTCCCCCAATTTTTACTACTGCATTGACAAAAACAGACCATTCTGTGGTGATGTGGTATCGGCTCATGTCTCCATCGGAAATGAGGCAAAGAGCAGGAAAATACAGCTTAGTTAAAATTCTAGTACTATTCACAGGAAAATGAGTGTCTATTGTATATGACATTGTGCTCTTGTGAGTAATTTCTTTTGTTACATTTTCAAAACATCTTCACATCCCCAAGATATATAGCTATTTTATTCAGAAAAGATTCTTTTCCAGTTTAGAAAAATGCCACTGAGTATTTTATATTTTTGATGCCGTAGCTCCTAATTCTTTGTAAGTAAACAAAATGGCTACTCTGGTGATTATAATTCACTCATGTCTTTTCGAACATTGTTTTAAGTCAAAGCTAAGTAGAATTCTTTTTACATTTTTATTCCTGTGGTGAAATACTTTGCCTTTCGGTAGTCTTGTGAGGTACCCAAAGTTCCTCAAGCATCCTTTGAATGTTCTTAGCCACCTCTAAGATGTTACTGCTAGAAAGGATACCTTCTTCTCACGATTCTTGCTGGCCTGAGCCCACTCTGAAAAAAAGGAAAGGGAATGGAAAAGGTAATTTGATCTTTTTGTAACACAGCTCCTACAGCTTTTGTGGGACAACCCAATTGAATCAACTGTTCTGTCAGGATTCTGGAGGCAACATCTACTGAAATTGTTCAGATCTTGAATGGGAGAATAGAGGAACAATATCTCAGAAGATGAAGGAGAGGGAAGGAGAAGGAGGGAGGGAGGGAGGGGGAGAGAGAGAGAGAAGAGAGAGAGAGAGAGGATGAGAGAGAGAGAGAGAAAGAGAGAGAGAGAATATCAACTGGATCCCTTTAATGAAAGGTGCCAATCTATATATCTATATCTATATCTATATCTATATCTATATCTATATCTATATCTATATCTATATCTATATCTATATCTATATCTATATCTATATCTATATCTATATCTATATCTATATCTATATCTATATCTATATCTATATCTATATCTATCTATCTATCTATCTATCTATCTATCTATCTATCTATCTATCTATCTATCCATCCATCCATCCACCCACCCACCCACCCATCTATCTATCTATCAATCAATCTATAGTTTTTTATTTTTCCATTTTCATAGTATATAATCACATGTATACATAGCCAACATCATATTGTTGGCTATGTTTACATCAATTCACCTTACCATCAACTCCCCAAAACAATTATTGGCTCTTCTGCTCTCCATACACCATATTTGTACCTTATCCATCACTTTCTTCTCCCTCTCTCCTCCCCCTCCCTACCTCCTTTCTTCCCTCTCTCATCCTTCTCTTCTCTACTTCCCCTTCCACTCTCCTTCTCCTCTCTCCGCTGAAAGGCACCAACCTATTCCAGTCTTCCCTCATAACATGAACCAAATCCTGCACCAAAGGGGTTGGACTATATGATCTCCAGGATTCCTTCCAATTTTTACTCTCTGTGATTCTAACATTTTATCAATTTTCGATTCTAAATCTAGATTCCAAAATTTCAGCCTTGGGCAGCAACACGACTTATTCTTGGTGGTTACTTTATAAAAAGTGAAAAGCTGAAGCTTTTCTTAGAAGTATTCTGCTATTATTATAACTCCTATTCATGTCATTATTAGAGGAATAAAGAAGTGTCAAGTTTTGGTTGGCATTTGCCACAACTCTTACCCTGTTATCATTTAGGAAAGTCCTACAAATTTGGCCTTTTCACAAGGTTCCGGGATAGGACGATTTGCAACCCTACACTGATTTTGATACTTATGGCGTTTCTCTTCCCTGATGTGATAATTAGACGTGAATTTCATTTTTGATCTACTGGTTTTCACTGTTTTAATATGCTAATGTATGCCATCTAAAGTTGTTTCGAAGGCTGAAATGGCTAATAAATTGCTCTAGCTGTTAGAAATCGAGTAAATAAAATAAACATGATCTCCATGCTTATAAGGGCTGAGGGAGTAAGGGGGGGAGGGAGGGAGGCCAGCCACTGGAGAGATCACAGTGAGCAGAATGCAGTATTTTTCTATCTTTCTCCCCAAACCATATTGTAATTGTATTTGTATTTATTAGTTTGTCATTGTGGCTGCCATCTTGACATTTTTTATTTTTGTAAACTTACCAGCAGACAGGCCTATTTTAGAAGAAGACAAAAACAAACCCACTTAATATTATTCCCAAGAAAACCACAATTTTGCATTCCAAAACATTACTAGTTATTTAGCTCAACTCTAGAGTAACTCTACCTTACCACCAAGAGTTTTTGTTGATGACACAGGTACAGGATTGACACTGTCACTACACATAAAATGTCAAAACTGACACACAAATGTTTATTAAGGAAATCATTTACATAAAATAATCAAGTGCTCCTCTTCAACAGGAAGATAGTGATTTCTTAATTGGACACTTTCATATTAATTTTAACTAAGTTACAATCTTTATGTGATTGCTTAAAAAAAATGACAGCAGATGAAGAAATGCAGAAGAAATTCTAAGAGTTGCCAATGCTGATACAAAAATAGTAGAAAGGCACAACCTGTTGTGTGGAATGAAAGTTCATCAAAAGAATGTTTGTCTGTAAGAGAATACATCTGTCTACTTTTGATACCAAAGTAAGAACTTAGTGAGAATAAATCACGTAAGTGTGTGAGATAAAGTTACCAGATGTGGACTGCAATAATTCAGGTGGTCACTTAATGGCAGCAGAGAGGATTTTTAAAATGTTTTATTGCCACCTAATGGTTGTCTGTGGGACACGGTGGCTCAGTTGCTAAGACACTGAGCTTGTTGATCAAAAAGGTTGGCAGTTAAGCGGTTTAAATCCCTAGCGCCGTGTAATTAGATCGCACAGATTAGGCCTCCTCCGAGTTCCATCCGCCAGTCAGTGTCGACTGGCAACTACACGGAAGAGAGCCTTTTCAGTAGTAGCTCCGACCCTTTGGAACGATCTCCCTGTGGAGATTCGTACCCTCACCACCGTCCAGACCTTCCGCACAGCCCTCAAGACCTGGCTATCCCGTCAGGCCTGGGGATAAAGATCGTAATCCGTCCCCACCCGAATGATGAATGTTGTGTACTATTTTTTACTTATGTATTGTTTTATGTCTTACTGTCTTGTACTCCCCTCCCTATATATTGTAAGCCGTCCTGAGTCCCCTCAGGGAAAAGGGCGGCCTATAAATAATAAACCATAAACCATAAACCATAATGGACTGAGCTCCTGTTACTTGTCCCAGCTTCTGCCAACCTAGCAGTTCGAAAGCACGTAAAAAATGCAAGTAGAAAAATAGGAACCCCCTTTGGTGGGAAGGTAACAGCATTCTGTGCACCTTCGGCATTTAGTCATGCTGGCCACATAACCACAGAGACGTCTTCGGACACTGCTGGCTCGTTGGCTTTGAAATGGAGATGAGCACCGCCCCCTAGAGTCGGGAATGACTAGCACATATATGCGAGGGGAACCTTTACCTTAATGGTTGTCTGAATTGTTGCAGGTTAGTTCTAATAGCTTTGTCTTGTGACAAAGTAAGAAACAAGAAGTGATGCCCTCAACAATGAATGTGGATTGAATTAAAAAAATTGAGAAGTACAAAATAAATACATTGGAGTAATTTGATTTTATAGAAAAATGAAGGTGAATTGTGTTAGGAATATAATTCTAACGGTTGGGTTGGCAATATATAAATCATATAGCAATGCTATAACTGTTTCTTTAAAGCATACTGTAAAATGTGATTGGGTGCTGTTTTCCTCAATTGGCCATAAGAGGGAGCCAGAATGTCTGTTAGCTCTCTGTTAGATGCTGGGCTGATCTGATCTGAGTGTTTTTGGAAGCTGGAAGTGTCTTGAGCTATTGTAAGTTTTGCAAAAAAATCAAGACCAAAGTTGCAACCATCATATCAAAGCACAGAATCTTTTATTTGTGCATTGTAATACATGTAGAAAAGGCCATTGATTGTGTAATTTTGACCACTCTCTTGACTTCTTTAACTATCTCCCTGCAGAGAGTCCTGTTTAGCATTATCCTATTCTTTCTAGCCACAACGTCTATATCAGTGATGGCTAACCCAAAGCGCATGTGCCCGAACCCTAAAAATGCAATGTGTGTCCGGCCTCCATGCATGTGACCTCTGTGCATGCACATGGAACCCCCAGGCATGCACTCTGCACATGTGTGCACAACACTGGTGCACACACCTGCCCTCTGCATGCACGCATGTCCCCTATCCCCCACCGCCACACATGCATGCATGGGACCCCACATATGCCCCACTACCCACGCATGTGTGCATGCCCCAGCATGTGCCCTGCGCATGCCACCATGTACCCCCCTCTGCCCCCATATATGCACTGCAGAGACCTGATGACCAGTTGGCTGGCAGGAAGTGCCCACACGCATACGTGGTAGAGCTGAACTAGGGCGACGGCTTGCATGCCCACAGAGAGGGCACTGCATGCCACCTGTGGCACAGGTGCCATAGGTTCGCAATTACGCATCTATATTTAGATCTTCTCTCATACTGGAACGTTGCTCTTTTCAAACAAAGCTTTAGAATCCCCTCTGTCTCTTTGACAGATGAGCATCAATTGATTTTTCTCTATTCCCCCTCCGCAGGAGGATGCAGGAGGAGAGTATCAGTTGCTGTGCTCATCCAGCTTCCTTAAACAGATCAGTTACTAGCAGCTGCACATGTGCAATGTTGGACTGATTTCACCTTAGCACAGTTTCCGATGAGCTGCCATAATGTGTGCACCCCGAGCTTCTGACTAGATGGGTTGATTCTATAATTCTGTTAACAGGGGTTCTGTGAAGGCAACCAATGTTACACTTTGCTCTTCTCTGTGGGACTGTCACAAAGAAATCAAAGTAAGGGTTGAATTGTATAGGTTCAAATTGCAAAAGTTAAATCCCTAAAAATGTTCTATTTAAAGAACTGCTGATGTGAGATGGGCAACCACATATTGTATGTTGACATAAATGACAGATAGATAGATAAATAGATGATAGATAGATAGATAGATAGATAGATAGATAGATAGATAGATAGATAGATAGATAGATAGATAGATAGATAGGCAGGCAGGCAGGCAGGCAGGCAGGCAGGCAGGCAGGCAGGCAGGCAGGCAGGCAGGCAGGCAGGCAGGCAGGCAGGCAGGCAGGCAGGCAGGCAGGCAGACAGATGAGGGAGGGAGGCGAGGGAGGGAGGGAGGGAGGGAGGGAGGGAGGGAGGGAGGGAGGGAGGGAGGAAGGAAGGAAGGAAGGAAGGAAGGAAGGAAGGAAGGAAGGAAGGAAGGAAGGAAGGAAGGAAGGACTGGAGTAAATGGAAAGGAAAAATAGCATTTCTCTATGCCTTAGTTTCATTCAAACTATTTTGGCAAAACCTCACCCCATGTTCCAAATCATAGAACATGCCCATTTTCTGTTGCTTGACATGCAAGTATGTAAATAAAGAATGTGTCCACTTTCTAAATTATAGTGCCAAAGATAAGTTACATTTCTTGCAAATTCAAATGAAATTTGTTGCAACTGTGTCAATTGGTTCTTAAAGCAGGATGGAAGATAAATGCTGTTTACCAACCTAAAAGGTAATTTTAATGAACATAAGTTCAGGCAGCTTGTTGAGGCATATCATACTATGCCTGGAGGATAAAACACCTTCCATTTTTAATTATTTTTGTTGTTGTTATTCATACATTTAATGTGTTGGCAAAGGTGCACATAGCTATGCTTCTTTTCACATCTCCCCCCCCCCTTTTTTTTTTTTTGTATCTCTTCTTAAGAGTTATTTAACTAGGCTCCGGGCATACGTACATAAAATTCATGCATGGATATATGAGAAATAGAACTGTCGACAAAAGCATATGTATTTTTCCTTCTTAATTCAAGGTAGCTTAGAAACAGGTTGTTTTAATGCCGGTATGTGTTGGCAAGGTCTCGTGATTACTATGCAAATCTCATTTTGAGGCAAAACAAATGGGGACAATAAATGTCAAAGTACTTAGTGATGTAACCCATCATTGGCTCTGCAGAATTTGTTGAGTATCTATGTGTTCAGAACTGTCAAACCTAATAGAGACCACAGCAAAGATGAGTTTCATTAAAAATGTGCAAATGCCCTCCAATTCAGAAGTTTGCCTATAGCAGGGGTGTCAAACTCAAGGCCTAAGGGCCAGATGTGGCCTACGATGTGGTCCAGAGGTGGGTTCCTACCAGTTCGCACCTATTCGGTAGAACCGGTTCGTCAAATCTACCGAACCAGTTAGAAGAGGTTCCACCAGTGGACCCAGAAAGCAGGCCACACCTACAGAAGAGGTTCCAAAAATTTTTGAAACCCACCACTGGTCCTTGGATATGATTATTCTACAGTATCATGCTCATATTTATAAAACTCAGTGCCTCTGTGAAAGGTAAGGATGACTACTGCGTTTGTGGTGCAATCAGAACATTGCGTGTGTTGAAGTTGTTTTAACGCAAACCAAAGATGCCTTTTAAAAAACAAGTTTACATCATATTCTTATGCATGCCGGTGCTGTGTGTGAGGTAATTTAAGGTGGTTCTGATAAGTGTCGTCAGCATCTTCATATCCGGTCACATGGGCAGCAAGCCATTCCCATCTGGTCACATGGGTGGCAAGCCACTCCCACAAAGGACGCCACACCCACAGAGTAGGTTCGAACAATTTTTGAAACCCACCACTGATGTGGTTGTATCCGGCCCATGGGGCCATCCTGGAAAATGTCAGGGGCCAGGCTGCATTGCTCCAGCCCATCTAGCCACATTAATTAGGCCAGAGGTGGGTTGCTAATTTTTTTAGTACTGGTTCGGGCACGCAGGCGCGATGTTTCTGTGCATGTGCAGCAGCATCCAGATGGGTGGGTGGAGCCTCCCACCACTGCTATTACCGGTTTAGCCAAACTGGGCCAAACTGCAGCAACCTACCCCTGGCTTCAGCCCAATCTACCCAATGTGAACATCCAGCCATTTGGGAAGTGGCGTCAAACTGGCCACGCCCACTCAATCGGCCATGCCCAGTGAGTGGCGTCAACCACCCTATCGGCCATGCCCCACCTGGCCCACCGAGATCAACCACAGCCCAATGCGGCCCTCAATGACATTGAGTTTGACACCCCTGGCCTATAGGTTCCATCACAACAGAGCCAAGGTGGTGCAGTGGTTAGTGCGCAGTACTGTAAGCTACTTCAGCTGACTGCTAGCTGCAGTTTGCCAGTTCAAGTCCCACCGGCTCAAAGTTGACTTCCATGCTTCCGAGGTGGGTAAAATGAGGACCCAGATTGTTGGGAGCAATAGGCTGACTCTGTAAACCACTTAGAGAGGGCTGTAAAAGCACTATGAAGCGGTAAATAAGTCTAGGTGCTATTGCTATGTTACTGTCAATACTTTTTTCCTCTGGAAAACAACTGCCCAGGAACACTTCTGCTGTTCATGCCATTCATTGCATTAGAAAGACATCGGTGGTACTGTAAAGCTATATATAGGTTGACATTACCATGCTTACCAGCCTAACCCACATGGATAGGCGTAACCTGTCGTGACCCGTCAAAACCACGGACGACAAAATCGCGCTCAATGAAAGCGCGCATTTGACGTCATCACAGCGCGACGAAAAAAATTAAAAATTGAAATAAAAATAAAATTAAAGCAGTTAGGTTAAGGGTTAGGGTTAGGGTTAGGGTTAGGTTTGGTGGGGTTAGGGTAAGGTTTTCGCTTTATTTTTACATTTATCGATCACAGCGCGATGTTTTCGTCGCGCTGTGATGACGTCAAATGTGCGCTTTCGTCGAGCGCGATTTTGTCGTCCGCGGTTTTGTGGTGGAACCTAACCTGTCACTAGCTGGGATGTCGCAGGAGGCGACAAGAACCAAAATCCACATTTCGCCAAAGCTTTATGTTTCCCTTTGAAGCTTCCTCAATTTTTTTTTAATCTTTGTAAATGTGTTTTTATTTTCCATTTTCATTTTCATACATTCACATATATACTGTGCACAACCGGGGCCATATAACATTAAACAATAAACACAGCCATTCCTCTTGTCAATAATACCCCCCAAAATAGAAACCCAATGTACCTCTTCGACCCTCCATACACCCTTTCTTTCGCCCCCCTCCAACTTTCCATCTTCCCTCCATCATTCCCCTCTACCCTACTTCCCCTCCCCCTCTACCACTCCTCTCTCCCGATACACTCCCTCCCTTCCTTCTCACCCTCCCTCCAATCCTCTCTCCCACCTTCTCTACCCCTCGAAGCTTCCTCACTTTTGAGGGTCATATTAAGTTGCAGTTGACCTACTTCTACCATTTTTGATCCCTTCAAAGGTCCCTCAGGATTCCCTTTCAAAAACAACTGCCACTACCCCAGAGCTCTCCCCGCCAACCATTTATCTCCACCTCAGCAGTTCTGCAGGGGTTTCTGCTTGAAAAATCTGAAAACCTTTCATCTCTATCTGCTTGATGGAGATAAAATAAAAACCAACAGAACGAGGATAGCCACTGTGGTTCTGGTAACTCGGCCTGGATCACTGTTGCTTAGTTCTCCTTGATTGGAATGGAAGCACCCGTCGGCAGGATTTCAGGCGGCTGCCGCCATTTATCTCTATGCAGCCGGAAAGGTGGGTAGGCTTCCCTTTGGGTTAGAGGTATTTTCTTATTTAGTGCTTTGCCTTCGGAGAGCTTTCTTTTACTGAATGATCTGAACAAGATCTAAATGATTCTCATTTAATTAAGAGTGTGGGCTGAGCCTTCTGCTTCCTTATTCTGAAAGGCTGAGCATCTGGCTATTAAAACAACAGTTTTGAAGAATAGTAAACATTCCACTTTGACACTTGCAGGGAAATTCTATCTGTCTGTCTGTCTATCTATCAACTCTCTCCACTTACCTACCTACCTACCTACCTCTGTCTGTCTGTCTGCCTGTCTCTGTCTGTCTGTCTCTCTCATCTCTCTTCACCTACCTACCTACCTACCTACCTACCTACCTACCTACCTACCTACCTACCTACCTACCTACCTACCTACCTACATCATCTATCTATCTATCTATCTATCTATCTATCTATCTATCTATCTATCTATCTATCTATCTATCTATCTATCTATCTATCTATCATCTATCATCTATCTATCTATCTATCTATCTATCTATCTATCTATCTATCTATCTATCTATCTATCTATCTATCTATCATCTCTCTCTCCACCTACCTACCTCTGTCTGTCTGTCTGTCTGTCCGTCTATCCGTCTGTCTGTCTATCCATCTATCTATATCTATCTATCTATCATCTATCTATCTATCTATCTATCTATCTATCTATCTATCTATCTATCTATCTATCTATCTATCTATCTATCTATCTACTTTATCTACCTACCGACCTACCTACCAACCAACCTACCTACCTACCTACCTACATCTATCTGTCTGTCTATCTCTCTCTCTCACACACACACACACTCTCTCTACCTACCTACCTACCTATCATCTCTCTCCACCTACCTACCTACCTACCTACATCTGTCTGTCTGTCTATCAATCTAAAATCAATCAATCAATCATCTATCTATCTATCTATCTATCTATCTATCTATCTATCTATCTATCATCTATCCATCCATCCATCCATCCATCCATCCATCCATCTATCCCAACTACATAGAGAGATAGATTTGTAAAGATTATTTCGTCTTCATCATCATCATCATCATCATCTTCTTCTTCTTTTTGAAGTTTTCTTGGCTCTCATACAACTTCACCAATCTTTCTCCAATCTGGTGCCTTCAGATGTTACTCCCACAAACCTTATGGAGCTTAGCTTATTATGGGGAACTGAAGGACAACGAAGAATAGTCATATCTTCTTGAAGATAAATGTAAGCATATATGGAGGTCTGTATTTATTTATTTGTAATCTATCCCAATAAATCTAAAAGGCAGTTTACATTAAAAACTCAGCAAAAATAAACAGAATTTAAAGGTATAAAAATTAAAAAGACTTTCGGGCATTCCTTATTCGTCGCTGCAGATTCAAAAGCTGCTGCGCAGTGGTGGGTTTCATATTTTGTTACCGCCAAGTTCACCGTGCGCGTGTCCACTTCACGGGCGCATGCACCCCTTCCACACCTGCGCCCAGCCTTCCGTGCATGCAGTTTGCTCAGCGCCCAGCCTCAAAAAAGTGCCTAAATAGGACAGCATAGAGCCGGGGAGGGTGAGCAGGCCCACCCGCGATTTCCATTACCGGTTCAGGTGAGCTGGTCTGAACCAGCTGAATACCTCTGCTGTTGTGGGTGCAAGATACAATCTTACAGGCAATTATAAAGGCAGCTTTGTGCATCCATACGACATTTCTGCCCTGTGGACTTCACTGATTACCAGTGTGTTTCAGATTCAATTAATGGTGCCGGTTGTCACCTATAAAGCTGTTCATGTCATAGGATCAGATTTGGGGGGGGGGCTGTCTCTTCCCAGATGTTTCTACCTATCCCTTGAGATCCAGCAGGAGAATTATACTATGGTCCCATTTTGCAGAAGCCAGGAATCAGAGTTTTTTGTTTGTTTGTTGCTGACCCTGCCCTATAGAACACTGCTCACCTGTGATTAAATTGGCCCCCAACCCTGCTGGATTTTCAGAAGACCCTTAAGACACAGTTACGTGCCCAGCTATGAGATGACTGGTTGGCTCAAATACAGGTAAGGAGCGCAGGCGGGCCCTCTGGAGCACTGGAATGGAACAGTACCTAGTGCTCCCAGCAGGCACCAGTATGCCCATACCGAGGCGTACCGGTTGTATCCCATCACTGGAATAGATTATATTTTGGAAATCTGTAGGATAAGCTGAGAAGGTGTTGACTGATTGCAGACTGGATTCAAAAGTCAGCGGCCTATATAAAAAGAAAAACATTTGGGTTGGATCATATAAAATGCATAAAGACTGAATCAGAAAAGAAATACATGAAGGAAAATGTGACTGGGTCAGGCAGGAGGAGACGATCAAGAAAGTTATGGTTGGTGAGTTGATGACATCCTGAAAAAGGCAGAGGTGAGAAGTTTAAAGACAAAGGAGAATATAGGAGAGGGGAGGGATTCAGCCGGTTTGGACTGGTTTGGGCGAACCGGTACCTCCGACAATCAGCTGGGAGCAAACCGGTTCACTCCGACGCCCGCCTGCCCCTACGCTCTACTTATCTATATCCTCTCCGTTACTTTTAAAGCCCTACATGGTATCGGACCTGGTTATTTGAGAGACCGCCTCCTGCCAATCACCTCCCAAAGACCTAATAGATCCCACAGACTAGGCCTCCTCCGAATTCCATCTGCTGGCCAATGTTGGCTGGCGACCCCCCGGGGGAGGGCCTTCTCTGTGGCTGCTCCGGCCCTCTGGAACGATCTCCCCATTGATATCCGGACCTTTACTACCCTTCTGGCCTTCCGCAAAGCAACTAAGACCTGGCTCTTCCAGCAGGCCTGGGGCTGTTGAATTATCCAGCCCCATTCGAGGTTACGACTGTTGTTGAATTTTAAATTGCTGTTTTCTATTTTTATTTTTGTACCCCCTCCCCTTTATATTGTTAGCCGCCCTGAGTCTTCCGGGAATAGGGCGGCATACAAGCCAAATAAATCAAATCAAATCAAATCAAATCAATCTCAGTTGATTCGTGTGGCAGAGATGATTGCCACGCCTCAGCTGTCTTATTCCCCAAAAGTAACATGGGAGGTAGGTTTTGCTAAAACTGCGCATGCGCGCACAGCAAAAACACAGCAAATCACCAAACCGGTTGTTAAGCGGCAGGATCCCACCACTGATATAGGAAATTAAAGAATTATTGGAACCAAGACTAGGCCACGCCAACCCAGCAACCAGGCAGAGAACCCCTTGCTAAAATTTTTGAAGCCTATCCCTGCCTGTATGTACATGGTTACTTTAATAATAATGATTTTCTACTTTTTCTGTTTGCCAGACAACACTTTATAGAATTGCATCCAAAGGGGAGTCTGCTTTGACACAAGGATACAAAAAAATCACCGGCCTTCTTTGAGAGTTTAACAGAATAACAGAGTTGGGAGGGACCTTGGAGATCTTCTAGTCCAGTGGTTCCCAAACTTGGCAACTGTAAGCCAGCAGAGCTGCCTGGAGAATTCTGGGAGTTGAAGTCCACAAGTCTTAAAGTTGCCAAGTTTGGGAACCACTGTTCTAGTCCAACCCCCTGCTCGTACAGGAGACCCTATATTCCATTTCTGACAAGTGGCTGTCCAGTTTCTTCTTAGAAGTCTCTAGGGACAGCACACACAGAACCTCTGAAGGTAAGCAAGGTTCCACTGTTTGATTGCTCTCACTGTCAGGAAATTCCTCCATAGTTCTAGGTTGGATCTTTCCTTGATTAGTTTCCATCCATGGTTTCTTGTCCTGCCTTCAGGTGTTTTGGAATATAAATTGAAGCCCCTCTTCTTTGTGGCAGCCCCTCAAATATTGGAATAATGCTATCATGTCACTCCTAGTCCTTCTTTTCACTAGATTAGCCATATCCAATTCCTTTGACTGTTCTTCATATCTTTTAGCTTCCAGGGCCCTAATTATCTTTGTTGCTCTTCTCTGCACCCTTTCCAAAGTCTCAAGATCCTTTTTTGTAATGAGTGTGACTAAAACTGGATGCAGTATTTGTATTCTGTACTTGAGAAACTTTCAAATTTTGTATTTGAGTATTTCTGCATGCAGGTTAGCAAAACTATGGATATCAAGAAGAGGAAAATGTCCTGGTGGATAATCATCTAAATATGAGCCAGCAGCAAAATAATAAATAAAATAAAATAACAAAAATCCTAGCTTGTATTAACAGAGGGAATAGAATAAAATAGAATAAAAGAATAAATAGAATAAAAAAAATGAAGTACTAATACTGATTTTTCATGTAATGCATAAACCGTAAGAAAGTTCCTTCATGTGGTTGAAGAATGAATGTAAAAAAAGATTTTTGGTAAAGGCGGAACTCAGTTCCTGTCTTATTGGAATAGTAAGCATCATTTAGTATAGGAGTCACCTCTGTAATTTGTGTATTGGGAAAACTGTAATCTGGAGCACAAACCTCCCACACATATGAAGCTGTGGGCATCAGTTGCACAGTCTGACTATTTAAAACCCTCCAGTGAGACATAAAATGGTTGGATCACCTCATTCAAATGGTAGTGTTGGAAGGAAAAATCCATCTGGTTCAGTTCCGACCTGGGAGAAAGACACTGGAAATAAAATGGAGGATGGAGGCTGATCGGAAAGAAAAATTCCCTTTATTGATGAAGCAGAACCACACACACAAAGACACCGTGCGGTTCTGGGTCAGCTGAACAAATGGCTGAATAGGGGGATGGGTCTTTATAGTTTCTGTAACTTTGAAGTTTGGGATTTGTGCAATATGGGGTTTGTGTTACTAAAAGGGTGTTGGGCAATTCCTATTGTGGCTAATGTCAACTCGCAAAGCATCCCTGGCCTGCTCTTGAGTTGCCATAGGAAAGGGGGGATGGGACACCGATGAAACGGAACAGCAGCGAAAGACAGATGCACATTCCAGACTTATCTCTCTCAAGACTGTATCTCAGGGTTACTTACAGCGGTAGAGGGGAGTGATCTCTACAACCTGTAAAATTGCCCTATTGGCGAATGTGATTGATAACACACCCTGGAGGGGGGGGAACAGGGTCATGATTGGGGCTATAAATTATGTGAGGTCAGAGCTGGTTTCACTTGGGTATGTGCCAACATGAAGCTCCTAATAAATGGCTGGATTTCTTTTGAATCTTGGCTCGAGGCTCAGGATTTAATTAGGGCATTCATCGGAACCCGGACAGCTAATGGCTTTTCATCCTGTGTTGGATTTATTTTGGGCGAGGGCTGCTTGCTTCAATTCTTGCTTTAGCTGTTGAACTTTGCTGCAAGGAGTTTCAAAATATCTTGCTTTGAATGGATTTCTGCCTGCAGTATTTGCTTTGCTTATGAATGGGGCCATCTAGATAGTTGGCTTCCTCTTTCAATAAGCTCTTTATCACCTTAAGTGCTGGCACCTGCTGTGGGGGATATTAGAAATGGGGGCTGCTTTCTGCCTCAAAGAACATGTTTCTCCATTTCTTAGTATTCCCCAAAATATTTCATTCTTCTAGGTGGGAGGAGGGATTCCCACAGAAGCATTTTGAGAAAAAACAAAACCTTAAAAATCCTAACCCTAAAATACACCTCTTTGCTCCAACGGATGTGCAAAAAATGCAGCACAAACCAGATTTTAAAATCAACCCACTTTTCATAGGTTGATCTTTAACGGAGTTGATGGAAATGTCATGTGATGTCTGAGTTCTGTAGATATTAGCTTGTTGCTATGAGTGGAAGAACCAGTCCTCAGTTCCTAATAGGAATTGCAAGTCATTTTGTCCCTTCCCCTTGTTTAATAATCCCTTTTTAATCTACATTTATAAAATGTTAAAAATGCAAATCTGCCCTGGGGAGATGATTGGCACGTCAAGGAGAAAAGGGGGGAGGAGAAGGTATTAGGCATTTGTAAAGCTATGAACCAATAGCTTATATGATCAGAAATGAAATGTACCTGTATTTTTCAGAGTATAAGATGCATCTTTTTCTCCAAAAAAAGAGGGTGAAAATCTGGGTGTGTCTTATACACTGAATACAGCATTTTTGGCCTCCTGAAACCCTGTCCCCTTTGCAAAAATGCAGAAGGTTTGGGAGGCTTGCAAAGTGCTCCTGAGGGCTGGGGAGGGCAAAAAAGAGCAAAAACGGGCCATTCTCCCCACCCCCAAGAGCACTCTGCAAGCCTCCCAAACCATCTGCATGCCCTTTTTTTTTGGCAAAAAATGAACCATTTTTTGCTCATTTTTGGGCCCTCCCAGCCTCTATGAGCACTCTGAGCCTCCCAAAATCCTGCATGCGCCCCCTTTTTTTTGCAAAAAAAATGAGGCATGCAGGATTTTGGGAGGCCTGCAGAGTGCAAAAAAATGTTTTTAAAAATTTACCTCTTCAAAATCAGGGTATATCTTATAGTCCAGTGTGTCTTATAGTCCGAAAAATACGGTACTTTTGAAACTGAATATTGAGGTGCTGCTGCTTCAAACTCAGCCCCACCTATGTCAGCCTTCTCTTGGGGATGACAGCCGTGTAGTTTTTTATAGGACAAAAACCATATGTTATATATTTTAAATTTCTCATGCAACACATTCAATGTGTGCGGAATTCGAACTTCCCCCATTCATCACTGTAGCAGTTTCATTAAGGAGACTTCTTTCCAGTTTTTCAAACAATACAATCAGAGACCAGCGAATAGGCAGTTGTTGCTAACCGTAATCGTAACCGAAACGCATTCAGATAACAAATTAAATGAAGTGAAATAAAATAAAACAACCCCTTATTGGGAGCTCTGTGTAGTTTTCTGTCCAGGAAGTGCTTCTGTATGTAAGGCAGAGATGCCCAGTTTGAAAGCCAGGTCAGCTATATTTGGGTTACCGAAAGCTACCTGTCAAAAGTGAGGATGGGCAGTATTGTGTAGTAGACTTCAATAGGCCAGAAGCAGACCAGCATAGATACAACAGCATTTATTGACTCAAAATTGGAACTGAGGAACAACAGGCAATTGCCTGTATTTTGTACTCTGAGCCCAGAGGGCCTTAACCAATCATAATACCTGGAAAAAAAAACCGCCCAAATATAAATATTCTAGGTTTCCCTCCAAAACAGTTGGGGTCATCTAAAGGTTAGTTTCACTTTAGCAGAATTAACAGTTAGGGTCATCTAAAGGTTAGTTTCACTTTAGCAGAGTTAACAGTTAGGGTCATCTAA